>NC_090877.1:18093858-18098858 GCF_036669935.1 Montipora foliosa | reverse complement strand
ATTTTCACCGGTACAGTATCTGCGTTGTTATGAATGGCCGTTTTTATACTAGAGACGCATAATCCGTCCAGACGAATTATGCGTCTCTCATGTTATCCGTCTAGTGTAAAGACGGGACGAACTATATGAGACGCATAATTCGTCTTGGACGAACCTGGGCAAACATTTTTTCTGCGTCTGTTAAATTCGTCTAGTATAAAGACGGCCACAAGACGCATTATGCGTCTGGACGAACTTTCCAGTTTAGTGCGTCTTCGAAGACGCACTAAAATAGATTCTTCGTCCAGACGCATAATACGTCTTGCGGCCATCTTTATACTAGACGAATTTAACAGACGCATAAAAAATGTTTGCCCAAGTTCGTCCCAGACGAATTATGCGTCTCTAGTATAAAAACGGCCAATGAGCAACTGGCTGCAGAAACATTTATTTGCTTTGTTTCGTACTTGGCAAATTAAAACATAGGCACTCGAGAGACGCATGTGACTACTCCAGAGATGTACAAGGGGAAAAGAAGGAGAATATTCTGTCATGTGAACAGGGGTGGCTGAATTGTGGGAATTGATTCACCACAGCTTTCATATCGATAGTTTTTCGACCACTGAAAAATTTACGTGCGATAAATCACTTTCACTGTCACGCAACAAAAAAGTAAAAAGGCCAATAACTTGAAATGTTGCGGGAAACAAATTTAGACACCACCTCCAATTCTCAGATCTGTGCGGTACATCGTTTCTGAGCTCTTTGTGGAAGCGTTGAAATCACAGGGGCACCCAACGACCAATTTGTTGTAAATTGTATTATTATACCCCAGTTAATGAAAATAACTGTTATTAAGGCATTTTCAGGTGTTTTTCAGTGTTGCTGGGAAAACATTATCTGTTCCTTTTTCCCAGCAAGACACACAAGAAATTTCCCAGCCAGCTAGATCAAATTGGTTGGTTTCCCAGCCAGCTGATCAAATATATTTCCCAGCCAGGAATTCCGCGCGCTTTCAAATCCCTCGATCCAAAACGACCGAACAAAAGCGACAAAAACGGGACAAAACAGGTTTTTTACGCAAGCTCAATCACTCTGACCAGCCGTCGTATGTTTGTGACTACTCTCTGGGAGAGGGAACGGGTTCTTTTTTTTTTTTTTTTTTTTTTTTTAGTCGTCCTCAGTCTTCAGAGTTTCTACAGTCAGCTTGGGTTGAAATGAGGCTAGAAAAAGTCAGTAAATTCCCAGGCAAAACCTCTATCAATAACAAAATTTCCCAGCCAGCTAATCGAAACACCTGTATTTTTGCCAGCCAGCAAGATTCCTCTGGGGAACAGATAATGTGAGGAACAGATTCGTTGGGTGCCCCTGAAATCACGCAACTTTTACTTGTGTAGGTGGATCAAAGTGGACTTTACTTTGCCTTGAAAGCGCTTACTTTTCGCTCATGAGATAAAATGTATGAACACATCTCCTAATGTACTTGAAAGGCTCAAACTGATTAGATTCATAGGGATAGATACTTTTTCAATCAATTACAGTGGAAACCCGCCTAACGGCCATACATTCTCTTACAGAAAACCCTCGTTAATGCACAATTTTAAATCCCAAACAGTAGAGTCACTGTAGAGTACTCTATAATTTCGCCCCGTTAAGTCGGCCACTCGCGCCAAACGCTCATTGCTCTTGTTTTGATTTTAGGTCATTTTAGGCTCGGAACGTACAGTACACTTAATAATTTTAAGCGTTTTACCTACTGTGCGAAGTTTCAAGTATTTTATACAATTACTGTATGTACATTACTGTTGTTTATTTTAAAAAGAGAAAAGTTTTTCTGGAAGTGCATATGCGATATTTGTCATTGAGGCTCTTTAGTCATGAATTTCACCCTACCCCCGGTAATACGGCCACCCCGTTAATGCGGCCAATTTTTTTCGGCCTGTTGATGACCATATTAACGGGGTTCCACTGTAGCTTGGTATCATGGAGTCACCATGATAAGCTACGTAAGGTGACAATTAGGAAATTCGAAACACTGTATTTTCGAAACGAAGGACGTCCTGGAACTGGAAACTTGGAAGAAGATTTATTTTTCGGGTATCTTAAACCTCCTACATTGTATAGATGACAATTCAGAAGACCTTGCTAATTTGATGATCTTACTGTGAAACCATCTATAGTTTGACAATTACGTGCTACTGCAAAACTTTGTTTATCTCGAAAACGGCGGCTTCATTAAACGCGTAAACGGGCTCAATTGGTCGGTTAGAAACAAAATATGAAAGCTACGAGAAGTAACTGTTGTAAGAATTAAAACCTCACCTCATAACCGTATTCTTCACAGATCATCATCTGCGAACACGGGGCACCCGAACATTTCGTTCGTCCTCGCGAACTATCGGCAATTCATCGTACTGTTTGCAGAGTCCGAACTTTGATACTCTTCGTATGCGGATTGGCTCCGAAGTGTATTCTATTGTTACATACTCATTTTCGAAAAAACTATTAAACACGATGGCAATAGTGACTTCGCGCCATGCGCAGTAGTCACAAAAACTACCTCATCCAAAATGTATCACCCTAATACTGCGCCACTTGGTATTCCGAGTAAACGCTTTAAAAAAGCGTCTTGTTATTTGAGATGTACACCATCATTTCTGACCTAAATTTAAATTTAATTTCTTGACTGTATTTCGCAATCACGGGATCACTCATCAGTCACGTCAGGGCCTCTTTCCGCCCTGGTCACGTGGATCCTGAGCACCGCTACTGGTACATTTTGACCTTCTTACAAAATGAACCTTGTTTTCGAAAACGAAAGAAGCTACAATACTCGTCAAAAATCTTGAAACACTCGTGACTGTTTCCCCTTCCCCAATGTTGATTTGGGTATCACAGTGGTCTCAGTGCTTCAAAACACCCGTGGCTCAACATTGGAGAGGGAGAAGGCACATTTCAGTTGGGAAAACAGTGTGAAGTAGAAATCTCAGGATTTTTCCAGAAAATTCGAGAGAAACGGTGTCTGTTTCAACGATTTGTGACGAGTATTGTATGTGCTTGTGAAACGGAAAACCATACGTGTAACGCGGCACGAAGAGAAGTAACCTGCGATCAGGCGTATTTTTCTTTAGACAGGGCCCTGTCAAAAGAAAAGTACGCCTGATCGCAGGTTAGAAGAGAAGGTGCTCATTTGCAGTTTTGTTCGGCAAATTCATTTCAATTACTGACCAGGTCTGGTCAGTTTGGTTCTTTTTTAAGCATGCTATTTCAAACATGCTTGTTTATGAGTACTGTTTGTCGTAATTCCAAGTTGAATTCTCTGTAGCCATTCAAAAAATTTTAGAGTGATGAAAACAAGTATTAACACCCGCTAAGAAGCAAGCTTACACAGTGAAAAATGTCGGTTACCAAACTTCAAGAGAAAGCTAACCATTTTAAAATCAAGTTTCAGACTTAACTATTATTCAGCAATGATTATATATATATATATATAGTTTTGGTAAACAATTGGCACATTTTCTGGCCAGTTGATCTTAAGTGGTTAATTAAGTGGGTAAAACAGTTCCTTCAAAGTGGGTGCTCCGGGTTCAAATCCTGTCCGGGGGCTGCTTTTACGGTTTTTTTCTTTTTATTTGCTACCACAGGTCCTGGGACAGAGTGATCAAAATGGAGGATATTACTTCATTTAAGGCAAACTGACAATGAAGGATAATCTTTCATTTGAGGAAGAGATCGTGTTGTTCCCGGGGTCTCAACCTCCCGCTCCAAGGTAGGGAAGAAGAGATACCCTGGGGACGAGGTTGCCGTTTTGAGTGAACTTAGAGGACTCTGGAGTAGACTAAACTATTTCGTTCAGTACAATAAAATATTATGGGTTGCCAAACCCGCCAAAACCATAATTATAATGAGCATCATTTAAAACTCATTGCGTGTCGTATTTTTGTGTTTTTAAACGGTCTCTTTTAGGGGTCAAAATTTGCTTAAGCCCCGGGCTTAAGCCACGCCTAGATTGGTCTCCTTTAGGGGTTAAATTCAAAATTTCCGACGAGCATCCCCGTCTGTTTCATATGGGAGTCCCCCCCCCCCCACCCCCCGGGCATTTCTGACGTAAATTTAAAGGGGCTATGTCACGTTATTTTAGGGTTTTTAGGCAAAATCTGAAGTTAATCACTAGATTAAATTTCGTAAATAGCAATGTGGAAGTCCTATCTTGATAAAATTATCGTTACATCACAAACAAGATGATTCTGAGCAAAAACGGCCATTATCCAGGCGATTTGCCAGAAACGGGCCGACTTTTTTCAAGATTACCCAAATGCCATCCTTTTCGATGTTGTCCATTTGTGTCCATCCACGCTTCTCTTTTCTTTCGCTGTATTTCTTTTACGTTGTTCAACAGTTAAGTCTCATTCTACTTTTTGGGCATTTTGAGTGTCATGAAAATTACATCATTTGGCGTGACATATCTTGACTGTATTTCGCATTCGAGGGATCACGCATCAGTCACGTGGATGCTGAGCACCGCTACTGGTACATTTTGAACTTTGTTTTCGAAAGCGAAAGAAGCTGTAAGCTTTGAAACGGAAAACCATATAGTACAACGTGTAACGCGGCACGAAAGGAAGGTGCTCATTTGCAGTTTTGCTCAGCAAACTGAGTTTTTCATTTCAATTACTGACCTTGTCTGGTCAATTTGGTTCTTTTTAAAGCATGCTACTGACATGCTTGTTTATGAGTGCTATACTGTTCGTCGTAATTCCAAGTCGAATTCTCTGTAGCCATTCAAAAGATTTTAGAGTGCTCATTTGGAAAAATGGTTCTGCAAACGTAGGAGAAATAACGTTATTTCACGCCGAAGTTGTCCAGACAAAGCACGGAGCAGCGGGAAATGTAGGCTTAACTCTGGATGAAAGCAGGCACGAACCGGACAAAAAAGTGAAATTTGAATTTTCCTGGAAAGTCTCGTCACATTCTTGGATGAAAGATCGAAGGACAACGGATAAATGTAATAGCTTCCACTG
>NC_090877.1:18081358-18088858 GCF_036669935.1 Montipora foliosa | reverse complement strand
CTAGCCTCTGGCCACTGAAAACAGCTCTTTTAAGAGCTAACAGTACCCTCTAGGGTTAACGAGTTGTTAAACGTTGCACCTCTACAGGCCCCCATGCAACAGCTCTTTTAGGAGCCACAAATTCAGTAAAAGTCCTGACCAACATAATCATCTGCATTTGACTTACATGTATGCCATTTGTTCTGATTTCAGTTGATTTGTAGTTATTATTTGTTAAATCACAATAATCGGCGAATTATTTTTATAACAATACAACGCATCCAAACTAAAATTCAGTGAAGAGAGATCACATCAAATGTGCAATACTCGAACCATTCACAGTCGCACACAACCAACATCCCCAAATTCGATTTCAGATTAGTGTTTTTTTTAGTCTTTTATCTTTTGGTATTCAATGCCCTAAGAATCTATAGAATGGAGGCTGAACAGTGGGTCTCTGGGATTCATGCAATCAATTTTAATATCAGCTCAGACCAAAGCCAAAAATTACACTCAACACAGAGTGAATTTGCAGAATTTGTAAGTGGCCCTAAAACATAATTGAGTTGTTGATTTCAGTTTACAGTGTTCCCAATTAGCTCTCAGCGCTAGAACAACTAGACACGTTAATAAAGTTCCTTTCTCAGGAAAAACGTAAATTTGATGATTGGTTAATTTCGAACTGAATGCGCTCACTTTCTAACGATGGATGCAAAGGGGGTTTGTTTCAATGCTTAATTAATATGTATCCCCAATAAAGAACGATTTTGTCGTGTTTTACTGCCGGAATTATTTTTGAAGAATTTGAATACGATAATTTGTGATTTTATCTGGAAAGGTAAAGATAAAGTTAAGCGTTCTGCAATTATAAATGACATCGAAAATGGTGGACTCAAGCCCCACATTTGGAAACTATAATTGAAACTCAGAAAATACTTTGTTGCAAGAAACTCGCAAATGATCAGGCAGCCAGTTGGAAAACTATTTTATTAAATTACTTACAGCCCGTTGGAGGTAAATTGAGTTTATGTTGTGATTTTGACGTTAAAAAACTGCCTATAAGGTTACCAACATTTTATGAAGAATGTTTGAATTGCTTTGCTAAGTGTTCAGCAGCAAATTATGATTCCATTCAAATATCTCACACAGTCGAATCAGTTTCAAACATTATTTTATGGAACAATAAATTAATTTGCATTGATGGAAAATCCTTTTATTTTAAAACATTGCAAGAAAAAGGTATTCTTACTAGATGAAAATAATGATTTTATTATTAAAAGTAAGTTAAGAGAGCTTAATATCTCACCACTGGAAGCTTTTAGGCTTATGTCTGTGATTGACTCCCTTCCTTTGGAATGGCGTGAAAAACTCAAAACGTCTGCTTGCGGTATTTGCAACGAACCATTTGTTATACAGGATCAGTGCAAACTGATTTTAAACAGCGAAATAGTTCAAATAAAGTCTGTTGTGTCTAACTAAAGACTATTAACAAAGAGCTTTGGAGTAGAGTAATCACTCCGCCGACTGCTCAGTTAAGGTTTAATCTTCAATTCCCGGGTGACATCTTGGATTGGAAAAAAATATATAGCCTGCCTTTTCGTGTCACTTCTTACACGAAATTACATGAATTTCAGTACAAAAGTCCTGAATAAGTGTCTAACCACAAATGTATTTCTTCACAAGATTGGCATTTATCTATCTCTGGGTGTGTTCTTTTTGTGGAGATGCGGACGAGACCCTTGAGCACAGTCTTGTATATTAAACTATTCAGAGAGTTTCTGGACAGAAGTAATTAAATGGCTTGGTGATCAAGGTGTTACATGTAAGATTCAAAGGTTCTCACTTAAAGATATATTGTTTCGGATGTTCTCTTGTGAAGATGAATTATATGTAAACCATATCTTGTTGTTAGTGAGACAATATCTGTACTCTTGTAGATGCAACAAAAAGTTACCCCGTATTAGGATATTTATTGCAAAAATTAATATAGAATATCAACTTGAGACAATGATTGCCAAGTCAAACGTTGGTCGACTCCCTGCTCACTGCTCGAAGTGGGGCAAATATGTAAAATAATATTCTATCAGTCTGATATTCTTGTACCTTGTGTATTGCTCTTGGTCTAATGGGATACTCTTGAGGCTTAGGAAAGCGGTGTATGTGTGTGTGTGCGTGTGTGTGTGTGATAAGTATAGACCTTATTCATAAATGGCAGTCATATTTATAATTCTTTTGTCCACGTGCAAATTAGCCTACCAAGCCTCATTTTAGAGCAAGAATTCTTTTCAATTGATCACTGTATGGTATCAAGGCTTGGTAGGCTAATTTGCACTTTGACAAAAGAATTATAAATTGGCCGCCATTTATGAATAAGATCTATAGAATGCATTAAATGAGACTTATGTGGTTTTACTAGTGTAAGATTCTCTGTGCAGTAGATGTAATTAATATGAAAACAAATAAACATTATTAAAATACCAAAAAAAAATGTTTTACTGCCGCAGCATCTACTTTAAGCTTAATACTTAAAGCCTAAATCGAACAATAATACTTGAAACCTGCAACCTATAGACCAAACTCTGGGTATTAATAACTTAGTACAGATGGTAGTCGACTTTATGTCTGACACAATATCACCGGCGAATGGACTTTTCTTGTGTCGGCGAATCAGCTTCGATGTCAGCAAATCAAATGGACAAAAGCAGAGTAAACCGAAAAAAGACTATGAAATCTGGAAACTTCTAATTAAAAGCAACAACAACTTGCTTTTGCCCCAATTGATATTACATGTGCGTGATTGTCCACAATCTTTAGTTTGCCACTCGATAACGCATAAATTAATTATTTGAAGCATTTGATTGTTTGACCACCAGGTTGAAATTTGCGTTTAAAATTTCGTCAGTGCGAGTCTCTTTTAGGAAACACCATCCAAGGATTTTTATCTTGAAATGTCTTAATATTACAGTTTGTCGATCGGTGAACAAAGTATTGTAAACAATGTAATGTGCTTGTTAGAAATGTTTGTTTTCCCGGGGATTGCCACGTTCAATAACATTGTAACAGTTATTACGTACGAAGGTACTGCGATTTTATTATAGACATGCTTTCTTTGAAAATCTGCCTTTCACAAACACCTTCCATGGTTAAAATATCAAACAAAAGGTCAATTTAAATCACATGCGAGCGTCAAGCCACTGCACGTACAGATTTTTTTCCATCGCGTGCAACGCGATTCCTGTAGCACGCGAGGGTGGTAACTTACTTTTGGGCGGTACTGTTTTCTACTTGGGCTTGCTGGATATGAAATGATATAACCAACTCTGCCCTACACACCTCGTTGGTTATCTATCACTTCATATCCAGTGATAGATAACCAACGAGGAGCGGAAGGCCAAGTTGGTTATATCATTTCATATCCAGCACGCCCTTGTAGAATAATTGTTAAATATTCTGAGACTCATAATAATAAGTCAGAACAATAATCAATACTTGCATACTTGTGCCCAACATTCAAAGGTGGCGACACTCCAGCTAGTTTACAGCATACATCTTTGATATTGGCCATCCATGTTATGGTCAATTTACACCTGTCAAAACAAGGTATCTGCTGACCAGTGTCACCTAACCATATTGCAGGCTCAAGTTGTAAGCTTATCAAGGTCAGCTGGTTTTTTTAAAGTTGAGCACTGACCAGGTACTGGTTTTTGATTGGATTGCAGGCTCAAGCCAGGTTAACTTATTATAAGAATAAGCAAGAAAAAGGAAGTTGACCAGTTTTTAGACGTGGTCTGCCCTGTGACCTCTCAGGTAATAAGCCGGGAGCTCCGCTTTTAGGCTTGGCTAAATCTGTATACTATTATTGTCCTTTCAGCCTCATTCAATCCCTATTTGGCAATAAAGAGTTTTGCTGGACCTAAGCTGCCATCTGATCTACCTTACATGTATGTGCTTCCCAAGGACAACCTTGTTGAATTTGAGGTGAAGTTTCAAGATCCATTGAAGATGGTAACAAATGTATCAACTGACTGGAGATTTTGTTCCAATTCCACATACTATACAGTACCAAATTGGCCAAATGCCTCAATGTATCACATATTCTCAGAGGAAGGAAAATATTTACTAGAAGTGACAGTCAGAGCTACTATAAGGAATAATACGAAGAATTCATTTCTACTTGTAAAGCGCCTGCGTGTAAAAGGTTTGTAATTCTCATTTCTACTGCTTTTGAAGATATATATGAATTGTTTTCTACTTTATTGTTCCTTTTCTATTGAATCCACTGGCACGTGCTGTTTCACTCACTGACTCCCATTCACTGACTGATAGTAATGATAGTGACAATAATAATAATAATAATAATAATAATAATAATAATAATAATAATAATAGTGATAGGAATTATTATAATAATTATAATAATAATGAGTGTGTTTTATTAGACATTAATTTTTTGAAAGGAATCTTTGAATATAGATTTCTCTTTTTTATCATCGCATTCAAAATTGTTTATTTAGTATTAATTTTAGGACTGGCACAAAGATTTAATTTGTTAGTTCATGTAGATTTTAGTAGTAAAAATGAGTGATTATGATGGTTGATTACAGACTTCTGGGTACAGGGTGGCACAGTCGGTTAGTGCGCGGCCTTGGTGCATAAGGTCCCGAGTTCGATCCCTGGATCTCACATCCTTGTTTCGACTTCTTTCCTTTCAGTGTAGCCTAAGTAGCTTTAAATACCCTTAAAACGGAGCACTGATGGAGAGAGGGGGGTAAAATGAGCGCACCGTCGGCTTCCTGGGAGAATACTCTCTAGAGAGTAAAAGAACTTCCGACGTTAAATAACGTGTACCTTTACCTTTACCTTCTGTCCAACCTGCATTATACAATGTAATTAGGTTGATCTTGGCATCCAGTCGGCATAAAAAGTGACACTCGAGTCATACAGATAGAGCTGGTTTGGTAGCACTAGAACTAGAACTATCAGATAATTAGCATAACATTTGTCAATAAAAAATCTGCAAAAAAAACTGATTTTACAAAGCAAGTTCCATGTTTATTAAATTAACTTTGTGTTTGATAATGATAATGAGAATAACAAATACAGTTTATTACCGGTAATGCAATTTAACATAGTTAGCTATGAGGAGCAAGCACTGCATTCTACAGCTTTTAGCAGTAGCGGTTTGAGCGTCTTTGCAGTTGGCAGTCAATTTTGTTGCCATACCTACAAAGGGTCAGCAGCAACAGGGCTCGAAATTGCAACCAATACAGTCGCATTTGCGACTAAATTTTTCCCTTTGCGACTAAAATATCTTAAGAAATCGCAGTCACCTTCGCTCTTTCGAAACAAAAGGGTTAGCAGTTGCCACTTTGCTGCTACTTTTGATAAAATAAATGACAAAATTGTTTTGTTTCTCGCTGTGAATTTTCTCTGAAGATAGCATAATTGTAGAGTAATTTAGCTGCGATGTTACGTGCACAGCTCCATTCCTTTGATCATTCACCATTTTCAGCGGTTTCTTTACACACAAGTATTGCGGGCTCATATCAGCTCAGGGATTTTGCGACTAAAATTAGCGAAATTGCAACTAAATTTTCGTATCTTGTCGCAAAATTGTGACTGGATTTTTTCGTTAATTTTGAGCTCTGAGCAACTGCCAGCGGTCATCTATCTCTTGGCTCATCTTGCGTGTTATTTCAATATCATTTTGCTTTTCCATATTATTTTTAAAAAAATTTATTGTCATGTGAAGCTATGATCCTCACAGTTACGAAGGCAGTTTTAGCAATTGTATACAGAAGCCTGAAAATTTCATGACTTCAATGGGGGTTGAACCTGTTCCTGGTTTCAAACCCCATTGAAGTCCTGAATTTTTCTGGCTTCTCTACGCAACTGCTAAAATTGCTTTCATAACTGCAAGGAACTTGCTTCACTTTATTTCATATCTGCAGTTCAATATATGATGCATTTCATATATCATTTCGTTCATTATTATTGTTGTTGTTTATTTCTTATTAATCATATATTATTATAATTGATAATGTCATCTTGCAGCCCCAGTGTCTCTTAAAGTGCAACACAAACATTTGAGGCATAAGGACAAGACCATGAGGCTGGAAATCTCTTGCAATGGAAGGTGATTATATTAAAGACGAAACATTTGAAACTTTTATTATATGGAGGAGGTGTTTTACTGGGAACTAAACCACTCGTACATGTAGATTCCATACGCCACTTCATCCGGGACCCAAGTGGCGCATTTTCCGTATGTCACCTTTGTGAGTGTCGTATCGTTCAATGATGTCACGATTCCCGCCTTTTGCTTTGTTGAATTGGTTTCTCGCATCGCGTTTGTTGTTAAGAATAAAAGCATGGCGAGCAGGACTTTGAAACACAATAAAATCGGAAATATTCAATATTTAGTCTCCATATCATAAAAAGAACATTACACGTTGGCTCAAAGATATGAATTTTATGTTCTTGCCACTCGAACATAAAATTCATATCTTCTTGTCACGGTGTAATGTCCTCTATATATTTGCTAGTAGCAAAACTTGATACTCTCACCACTTTGCCATCCCGGCACCCTGTAATTAAAAGAGAAACCATTGTCACAGTCTGTAGGATAAGGCCCACCAAGCAAGAATATTGCAGCAACATTCATTGCTTCTCAACTGAACCATGACAGGAAGTGACGTCACGCCAGATTGAGACTGACTACTGTACAACTAGAACAGACTTTATATTAGCAATCTTTGTTTTAAATAATGTTTTTTAAATTGTGGGCTTTAATACTATCATTTTTTCAGTCTTCCTGTGTCATTTCATTGGTGTATTTCAAAGCAATGTGAGCTTCGACATGGAAAAATGTGCAGTCCCACTGTAGAGCACCACAGCTCTTGCAGCTTGACAGTAAATCACACATTCAGTGATCCTGGCAACTACTGTGTTAATGTTGGAGTGATGAATGATGTGAGTGGTACCAACACGTCTTTTATGGTCAGAATTCCAGGTAGGTAAACCAATGTTTTTCTTTACCACTCTTTTTCAGAAATGCAGCTACCGCAATTAGGGCATTGCATCATTATCGCAGAGGTCATGGGATCAAATCCCATTAGCCTGCTTGCAGGTGGTAATTTGTACAAGTGTATTTCGGTTGCCATATTGGACAGGTAGAAGTTGGACGATCTGGGACTAGTGGGGAAAGTTTTTCTTGCCCTTTCTTCCCCCCACCCCGTTGTTTTGATCACCCGGCCCAGACCTGTGCCATGCTCTTCCAATATGACGTCTTATACAGCTGTTTCAGGAAGGTTGTCCAAAAGAAGCGTAAAAGCGTTTGCGACAATGCCGAAAGGTAGTATCGGAGATATTCAATAAAATAAATTCAACTTGAAGTGAAGGCCCAGAATCGAAGATGCCACAACCGTCCAGTGACCTACGGTGGCGAGCTATTTGGATGAAAGAGTTCTTGGGATATAGCATTGATGAAGTGGCAGTATGCACAGGCTTATGTTCAAGCTC
>NC_090877.1:18068858-18076358 GCF_036669935.1 Montipora foliosa | reverse complement strand
TTTGTTTGAAGTGCATTTTACCACAACAGCTTTTTCACCTAAAAAACTTTCCTAAGGTTCCCATGAAAATACGTGGTATTAGAAAGAGTAACATCTATGATTATTACTCTCAGGAGGGAAAGGAATAGACCAATTCGGCTAACTCAATGTTGTACCCAATTCAAATCTTTTGCGAATAGAACGTTTTGTTCCACGTATTTCCATATCATTTAAATGTGAATGCTTCATTAATATTGTCACGCAAATTCAACACACAAAGAATCTTAACCCGGAGAGATCTGAATTGGGTACAACAATGAATTAGCCGAATTGGTTTATTAAAGAGCAAGTGATAGGCGAGGCTGGGCATCTCTACTTTCAATATCGCAAACTTGCATTGCAAAAACATTTGTAAGGAGCAGACCCAGGTCTCTCACTAGCTTAGTGATCAACCAAACTTTTGCAGTATTTTCTTTACTTCAGAGGGTCACCGGCAATTTAGGATTTTAAAAAATACCAACATATTTTAAAGAAGATTTCCTCCAGAAATTAAGCTTTTTAAGAAAAGGAAGTTTTTGGGGGTCAGGAGCACTTAAATGTATATGTGAGTGTATGTGAGTGAACGTGAACATGTTTATTTATATGTATATAGCTCTTGGAGTGAGGATGGATTCTTACTTGAATGGCTGTGCGATTCTCTGGGAATTGTGTTACCTAGATGGATGTCTGCATATTAAATCAAGGTTCAAGAATTTCTTTGTTGAACTCTTTACGAAGATTTTATTATATAAGAGCACAATAATATGTTAATACAGTAAAGTAATTATTGTGTAACGAAATAAAATAATGAGAACTTTGAAGTTATGTTTAAAGGCTGAACAACAGTGTTTGAGTAAAAAATAGGTGTATTTTTCCCTGTCACCATCTTGATTACATCATGCCATTTGGCGACAATTTTTCAGTTATGTTTTCATGCGTGGAATTATCAGTTATCAGAGAAGAGAAAGGGAAGGAAACTTGACGGGGTGGAGGACTGGGGTAAGCCTGCGAGCGGCGAAGCCGCGCGAGGATTGGGGCTTTGTCGTTCACACGACACTTAACAAAAGAGACTGAGGTTAAGTTATTATTCTCTTTTCCCTCCCGTGCTTGTGCCCCAGAGCATGTGCCTCCCACCCCCGGGACATAAAATCCAGATATAAGAACCTGGCCGCGGTTGATGAAAAGTGGATAAGGCTATCCACCGGATAAATCACTATTTAGCAGATAAACACTAGCAAAACCAATTGAGTTATCCAGTGGATAATGTAATTTCTGTCGGTTGAATAAGACAGAAATTTGTATTTCTTCGGCACGGGAACAAAAGAGTCTGGGTACGATTGGTGTAAGGCATGATGGGTATCATGCTGTGTATAAAGTGTTAGTTCGTCACGTGGTGAGCCATTCTAGGCCTGCATCCGTCTCTAACTTTTGTTTTCTTTTTATGTATTGTTATTGTTTTGTTACAAGAAACCCTTTAAACCCCGGAGGGTTTGTGGCATCGAATTGGTTTGAGGAATACGTTTCCATTTGTTCCTCACAGAGGGTTTTTGGTTTTTCGTATCCGGCAGCGTCACAGGTGATTGGGTAATCGGGTAGTTAGGTTGTTCATGACTGCCGCTAGTGCGCGGGCCGAAAGAAACCAAAATAAACCTAATGGATTGCATTTGTCTGTGAAGCGAAGTCGAAATGTGATTTATCCAGTGGCTAGCGCTATCCACCCTTCCCAACAACTGGGGCCCTGTTGCACAGGATAGGTGTATTGTGGCATAGTAGATTGTAACACGAAAAAACAACAGCATCAAAATTTTAGTATAGTAAGACAGATTTTACATAGCTATTCGAGGTGGGCAACAGTAATCATCATCATTAAATTTTCGATCTTGGATACTGCGTCTAGCTTTCTGATTGGTTCACTCAATGTCGGTCATCAGCTCTTATAACAGAGCCATTCATTTTCGGGCGATTTTATTGGCTAATTTACGTCACGTGGACAGTTGTCACGCAATAACCCCGTTTGCGTGGACATTTGTCCTTCGAAATGCTGTAGGAGGGCGGGTAAACATTTGCAACCTTTATCCACCCTGGCCGGCATACCAGCTGCCCGAAGGGGTTTATTTACTAAATAGACCGTATGACCTAAAATGGAAACTGATTGCATCAAGTGTTGCCAAGCTGGAAACTGATTGGCTTTAATTTCCAAGTGTCCAAGCGTTCAAAATTTAATAAAACATTTATTCCATTCGCGCATGTTGGATATGGGACTGGTTATAGCCAACTCGGCGCTATTTGCCATCTCATATCCAACGCGCGCAAAACCTCGACAGCTATAGAGTGGCTCAAAATGAATACGCCCATTTCGTATATGTCGTAAGTTTTTCTTGAACACTCCGGAAAAACAGATGAAACGGCAATCACCTTCGATCGATTATGAAGGTACCCTGCGAGAAGAACCGCTTCGATCTTTCCTAGAGTCATCTAGGAGAGACTGAAAGCGGCTCTGCTCGCATGAAGGTCGACTTCAAACACAAACACTGCTGGGCGGTATAGTGGACGGTCCTTGTGTTCCCGTCATCAAGCCACAAGCCTGCTAAGTATTCTTTGTTTTTGAAGTGTGTCAGTTGACACCTTTTTGATGTTTGTATAATACTACTATCAGGAAGATTTTTAGGGTGTCCACAAGTACCCACTGTTGCCATGGCAACGGTACAGCAATTAAAGACACTTAACTCAGTTTTTGGAAAATATCGAAAAAAACTAATTCCGTGATCTGGTATTTTTGTTCAAATTTCGAAAACCCCATTAAATTTTCTTCATATCAGGTATTAAGTAGGAGATTTTAACGGGCTTTTCGAAATTTAAAAAAATAAATACTAGCTAGGTCTCCGAATTAGTTTCAAAATATTTTCTGGGCTTTGAAGGGGCTTTCAGCAGTGATGTTGCCATGGTAACAGTTGGAAACCGCAAACACCCTTAAGATTTGCCTGACAGAAGCATTATACAAATACAAATACAAAACGTTATCATACCGAAAGGATGGGCACTGTTTTGAAAGGAAATATTACCCAGAACTGTGAAAATTGTGGCTGCCACCCACACTTCAGTTTGAGGTGAAGCTTATGTAAAATTAAATCCAGTGGTCAACTGGACTAGCAAGAGTTGGCTTTAATCCTTAGGCTTTCGTAGTCCTTTGTCGCTAAGTCCCTAGGCCTCTTTGCTTTCGCGCAGAGGCATCTTGGAGTGCCACGCGAAAATAGATCTCGGTTGACTACGCCGAGGTAGGAATACTGTTCTTGGGATATGATTCTTGCCTGGTTTCAGTGGGAAGCACATAATTTTTAGTTATTTCGACTGAATATTTTCCTCGTTGAACTACAAAGACCCATATTAAAATATACTATAGGTGTTAAGAAACATTGACTTTTAATACGGGATAGTGGTGGGCTCGATCTGACTAAAAATCAAATAAAACAATCGTTCCGAGTTCCCGGGCAATCTCGCTATATGTTCCCACTGCACGTTCTCTTGCTGAATTTAATCATTTACTAGCTCAGTCAATTCCTCGGGGCACATACCCTGGGCTTTTGTAAGGCTTTTTTTCTCAGGCTGTTGCTTTCCCGGAGTGTATCATTTACTGCCGGATGTACGAGAATCTATCAAGCGTACACTGACATCTGATTTAACAATCAAGTTATTTTTCAATAATCTTTACAGATTCACAAATGAGAAAAGCACAATAAAATACTAATCTTGCTACAAACTGTTTTTCTTGTGACAAGCAAATGTCCTCAGTATAGGGCAGTATTACAGGTAAAACTCAATCTCTTCACACGACTACTAAATTGAATTATCCGCCGGTTTAGTTTAGCTAACTCGCACCTTACATATTTCATGAAAATGGCCCATGTTCTAAATGGACATTAATTTGCCAGAAGTACAAAAAGGATGAGAGTTGCAGGCCACCGTTCAACTATTATTCCACAAAAAATTTCCAGACAATTTCCCTACCATCCCACCAGCCACACTTCCAATTACACCGCCGACAAACGGGATAGGAATAAGGGCTTGGCCGACAAGTGCTCCTGCAGTAGAACCCCCTACATTGCCGATACCACCCCAAATTCGTTTGCCGACAGCGTCTTTGTACTCAGCTTTACTGATTTTTCCACTTTTCAGGTCTTCGTTTGCACAGTGGATGTCGTATGCCGCGAACGCACCTTCAAAGGCAACTGCAAACACTGCTCCTCCTAAAGCAGATTCGCCAACTACAGCTCCATTACTTTTTGACGTTTGAGTAATCACTTCCCTCGTGGTCTCACGAGTCCCTTTTGTCACGATCTCTTCTCCTGCTTTTGTTGCAGTCCGAGTAAAAACTTCTTTAGTTGCCTCCCGAGTTCCTCTTTCCACGATCTCTTGTCCGCCTCGAGATACACTCTGAGATACGACTTGTTTAGATACCTTCAAAACACCTGTTTTCACAACAGTCTGCCCACTGTTACAGACGGTTTGGGTCGTTACCTGCTTAGCTGCTTCACCAACACCACTCTTCAAGACCTCTTGTCCGCCCTTTGTCACGGTTTGACTGACAACCTGCTTAGCTGCCGTCTGAACGCCAGTCTTCAAGACCTCTTGTCCGCCCTTTGTCACGGTTTGGGTGACAACCTGCTTAGCTGCCGTCTGAACGCTAGTCTTCAAGACCTCTTGTCCGCCCTTTGTCACGGTTTGACTGATAACCTGCTTAGCTGCCGTCTGAACGCTAGTCTTCAAGACCTCTTGTCCTCCCTTTGTCACGGTTTGGGTGACAACCTGCTTAGCTGCCGTCTGAACGCTAGTCTTCAAGACCTCTTGTCCGCCCTTTGTCACGGTTTGGGTGACAACCTGCTTAGCTGCCGTCTGAACGCCAGTCTTCAAGACCTCTTGTCCGCCCTTTGTCACGGTTTGGGTGACAACCTGCTTAGCTGCCGTCTGAACGCCAGTCTTCAAGACCTCTTGTCCGCCCTTTGTCACGGTTTGGGTGACAACCTGCTTAGCTGCCGTCTGAACGCCAGTCTTCAAGACCTCTTGTCCGCCCTTTGTCACGGTTTGGGTGACAACCTGCTTAGCTGCCGTCTGAACGCTAGTCTTCAAGACCTCTTGTCCGCCCTTTGTCACGGTTTGGGTGACAACCTGCTTAGCTGCCGTCTGAACGCCAGTTTTCAAGACCTCTTGTCCGCCCTTTGTCACGGTTTGGGTGACAACCTGCTTAGCTGCCGTCTGAACGCCAGTCTTCAAGACCTCTTGTCCGCCCTTTGTCACGGTTTGGGTGACAACCTGCTTAGCTGCCGTCTGAACGCCAGTCTTCAAGACCTCTTGTCCGCCCTTTGTCACGGTTTGGGTGACAACCTGCTTAGCTGCCGTCTGAACGCCAGTCTTCAAGACCTCTTGTCCGCCCTTTGTCACGGTTTGGGTGACAACCTGCTTAGCTGCCGTCTGAACGCTAGTCTTCAAGACCTCTTGTCCGCCCTTTGTCACGGTTTGACTGATAACCTGCTTAGCTGCCGTCTGAACGTTAGTCTTCAAGACCTCTTGTCCTCCCTTTGTCACGGTTTGGGTGACAACCTGCTTAGCTGCCGTCTGAACGCCAGTCTTCAAGACCTCTTGTCCACCCTTCTTCACGGTTTGGGTTACAACATCCTTGGTCACTTCACGCACTGTTGTCGTTACGATTGTTTTACCACCTACTGGGGCAGTTTTTGTCGCAAACCCAATGGCTAAAGACAGTCCTTGTTTTAGGATGTCTTTCTCAACGTAATCTTGTAAATTTTTCACTTGCTCGGAAGATGATATTCCTGTCTTACACCACAAAGCGAAATGCTCACAGTTATTGGAAAAGGGGTCGTAATTTCGTTCCCCTAACCTACTTAATCCCCTCAAGACAACAGTATCGGAATCCAAACATTTTTTGTGCTTAATTACGAACGGATTTACGCTTTGTAATATGTACTTGCTTCTTTTTACTTTCGCCTTTCCCGGATTCTTCGGCTGGGAGCTGTTATCCCTCAAAAATTCTTCAGCAGTATTAGTATACTCGATTGCATGGATAGTACCCTTCTCTTCGTCGATGTATTCCACTATAGCATGATGCCCATAAACGCCCGAACGATCAAAGACGATATGGTCTCCCTTTTGTAGCTGGGAAAGCTCGTTCACCTGTTCCATGGGTACACGCACCTTTTGACCACCACGATCAGTGTATGTGTACATTCTTTCAGTCACCCAATGCTTCAAGACCTACATTCAACAAACTCTTTTTCAGTATAATAAGCTGATAGATCCGGCCTTAATGTCGGCTCTTGACATATGTTATCATGACAATGACAATCATAATGAGAATAATTTAATAACTCAGATCGAGACTGCTCGGTTACGAGCTTCTGCAATAACGTTTTTGAAGTTCTCAATCTGGTTTAGCTAAGCACTGCACAGGTGCTCTACTAAGAGGGGAGACTGTAAATCGAATCAAATTTCATGAAATCAAGCAAATCGAAGGTTCGTTTTTTATGATAGGGGAAAGGGAGTACCCGCACAGGTAGCCCAGGCTCCCTATTTGTGACAATGCTGGTGGGGTTTCTAGGGAAAACTGAATAATGGACACATATGGTGACCTATGGTGCGAAGTACAATTAAGTCTAAAAGAAATTGCGAATGAAAATCGATGAAACTTAATATATGGCTTCAGCTTGTTGTAGTTGTCCATAACACTCATTCGGCGTTTCGGAAAAAAGGGGCTACTTCGGGAAAACGGAAAGGTAAGAAAATGACGCCACTATCTCCTATAGACACAAGTTTAACCATCGTTTTTCCAACCCATTCTCTACCTGAATTAACGATCATCATTAATTTGTAATTTGCTCTGAATTTAATAATATATAGATTTAGCCAAGCCTAAAAGCGGAGCTCCTTGTTATTCATTCTTACTGCCTGTAGGGTTAGTGAAAATAAAAGGTTTTCGAATTGTCGGAGTTTTGGAGTTTTCGGTTACTGCCTAGTTAAATCATTTTCTTCGCTTTCTTCTGTAAAAAAAATTCATTGCCTAACTAATGAATTCCAAGATAAAAAACGCAAAAAACCGATATCGCATGAATCACGAAGCGATGAGTGTGATATCGGTTTTTCAAGGGAACTTTACTTTGGAATTCAGTTTGGCAATGATCGCATGAGTTTTAAAATAAACAAGAGGCTCAGTTAGCCTATACTCGGGCCTACAAAAATACAGTGGTGTATGGTTATTTTAGAACTAAAAAAAAAGAAAAGAGAGAAGTCTGTCCTTCTTACATCGGCCTTACATTGCGCTTCTCACGATATTCCAATGTGTATATAGTGAATACCCGGACCCAGATTACCTTCATTATTTGTGGTGACAATGACCACTGAACCATGGAAACGTGGTAAAAATAGTGGATTTATTACAAACTGGCTAAGCACATTGTTTTTTGCCGATCGATG
>NC_090877.1:18058858-18061358 GCF_036669935.1 Montipora foliosa | reverse complement strand
ACGATACCTCCCACAACAACCAGCATGCCATTATTTGGCTTACCATCCCATTCGTCGGTGACCTAACATCACAACTTGTTAAGAAGCTTAAACGTAAACTTCGGAAATGTCTCGTCGATCCGAATGTTGACATCCGAATAAAAGAGCAGACAACAAAATTGTGTTTCTTCACAAGCACTAAGGACAAAACGCCACAATTAAGCCAATCAAATGTTGTTTATGAATTCATCTGCCCTGGTTGTAATTCTTCGTACATCGGCAAAACGAACAGAACTCTGTTTGTCCGAACACAAGAACATGCACTCACGGACAAAGAAAGCGCTATATATAAACATTTTCACGATTGTGATAATATCAAACACATACAAGATTTATACAACTTACCGGATATTTTTACAAATGAGAACATTTCATCTACTACTGTAATCAACAAAGAATTCTTCGCCCAAACCGTGCGTGATAACACTAACATAATAGATCGCGATGATAACTGGAATCTATTACTATATAAAGAAGCTTACCATATTAAGCGTCTAACACCATTTCTGAACAATGGCTTAAAAGCCAGTAGAGAACTCCGCCTATTCTCCTGACAGTTTCGTTTCTTTGTTTTTCACTTTCACGTGATTATACTGTTGCACAATCTCGCAGTATTAAAATTCTGCTACTTGTATCCCGCCTTAGTCCGAAGATGATATAGATTTATATCGAAATATTACAAGCACATAACATCGTTTCCTTGCATTTGTTGTCTATCAAGTTTAGTCACAATGCAATTACTCGGTATAGCATTTATTCTTTAAAAATGAAATTGTTGTCGAAGACGATTACTGGTCGCTTTAAAGATTCCAGATATTTATTTTTCACCGCCTGTCTTGTTCATCCAATTGACGTTCCATTCTTGAGCTCCATGAGGGTATATTTTGTTTAATGATCCACTAAAACACCATTCGCGTTACAATGACTTTCGACGCCATTGCAGGTTAATTAAATGTTCTCCTGTGTGCACCAGAGAAATCGACGCATTACCCCAGCCCCCTCAAACCTAACAAAACACGCACAGAAGACTCTATGCACGAAAGACACCACTAAGCAGGGAAGTGACAGGCAAGACTTTTCATGACACAGAAAAAAATAATAAAACGGAGAAATGAAACGCAGATTCCGACTGGGTTTGGCAACCCAGTAATAACAGAGAAATATTACCCATTTTACGACTGGGATTGCCATACTGGCAACCCAGTAATAAACACTTAGCTTTTAGTTTATATCCCTCCGATGCTTGACTTGAATAACTGCGTAGCCACCAGTGTGGACCACAGTTATCATAATATTATGTCAAACTGGATCAAAACCAGCGAAAAATGTACAAGAAAAGCCTTGACTGTTAAGAGCTTTAGTTGACCTAGTATGGCCGTGTGGCCTCGTCGAGCAACAAAAAACGCGCGAAAAATGAGGCCTCATTTACGCTTAGGTGAGTTAAACAGGGTTGAGCCTGCGATCCGATCAACAACCAGTACCTGGTCAGCAGTCAACTTAAAAAAACGGCTAATCTCGATGAGATCTAAACTTAGGCGCGCGATATGGTCATACTGGTCAGCGGATACCTTGTTTTGACAACTATCAACTGACCGTAAAATGGATGCCCCATATCAAAGATAAAAAAGAATAATTTAAACTTTATTAAAAAATTCGTAAAACAATCTTAAATTTACAATATATAATCTACTAAAATGCTACAATCTTAATCCGTATAAATAATCCGCTATTATCGTTAATTTAGAAGACTGAAAGCTCGATGGATTATAGGAAATGGTCATGTAATTTTTTAAAGGGAAACCCTAGTTTATGGACAAGGGACTCGAACCTGGGAACGTTGATTAACCCGTCGCCGAACCACTTGACCACCACACCGCAAGCTGTTCAGGGACAATATTTTAAACATTATTTGATAAGGCTGTATTATTACTCGGTAACAAACAATATTAAACACTGCAAAAGGTCGGTTTCCAAACTTCACGACAAAGCTTAACATTTTAAAATCAAAACTTAGACCTAAATAATTAATCTAGCTTAAGCCTAATTACACTTAAGCAGCGATGGAAGACTTAAATCATTTAATGTTCTTTTTGTAATGCGGTGGCTTGATCTTCAGTGGTGAAGCGGAAAGACGCGGTTCCTATATAGTAAAAAACTCTGGGTTCAAGTCCAATCCACGGATATGATTTTTTTATTTCCTTATTTTCTCTGCGACCGCAAGTCCTGGGACACAGTGTCCTAAATTAACGATAATAGGAAATTCAAAGCAAATTACGAATTAATGATAATCGTTAATTCAGAGAAGAGATCATACTACGTTTTTCAAGTAGCCAGGTTGTGATCCCCGAAAGTTGATGTACGAGTTTCACAGAGCCTGCTATCTTCTCTCAGGTAGCTGGAGAGGCTTTAGTGGTTTCAGGGTTTCGGGCATCTCCTATTCAACGAGCCGGGTGTGTTCATT
>NC_090877.1:18051358-18053858 GCF_036669935.1 Montipora foliosa | reverse complement strand
TTGTTTTTGTCATTTATTGTCAAACTTTATAACACTCAAGACAGAAAAAGAAACTTACTAAAACCCGGTATCTTGCCATCACTTAACACAGATGCTTCACTGTTTGGCAAGTAAACATGCCGCGGTAACTTAATCACGGCGCCCGCTGAATTCCGGCGATGTCACTTTCGATTTGTGATTTATTTGTGCAGCCAAAACTTACAATAACAAAATTGAACGTAGCAAAAATCTCCCAAAATGTTTGTCGCTGATCGTAACTGTTTATACTCTATATTCATGGTTCAAAATTAATGTTGTTTTCATGTTGTAAATATGTTATTCTCGAGCGACCGTCCTGGAAACTTCCTTCTGCTCTTTCTAAAAACTGTGTATCAATATTTATTTACTTTTGCATCAATATTTGTTTTTGCATAAAGCAAGCTAACAAAATCTGTACCTTGCTGAATTTGCATTTGTTAACGTTAATAGTATTTTCGGTCCAATGCTTCTGTTTTACGAAGGGGTAGATGTCAGATGCTCAGAGGGCACGCTTAAACTTGTGGTGAAAAGAAGTTTATCAACATGTCAGCCCAGAAGCCAATGTTTCTCACTTCCCATTTATTTTCTTCAATCTTTCTGGGTTCAGTACTTTGCTAGTAACCACATGTCTTCTCAGGCTATTTACCCAAGGCTTCTACCATGGCACTTAACTACAATGATAGACAATACCAAAACAATATCGTGCACTGTTAGCGCTACATATTACGCAAGGACAGATCTGTTTCGTCGTACGAACGTGTGAGAACCTGTGAGCCAAAGGGCCTCTGCTGGTATGACTTCTGGGTGACCCCTTACATGGTCTTAATGACCCCCCAACTTGAAAAAATTGTCTGGAACGGTGCACGTACCACAGGCAACCCAGCGTACCCTCACGGAGGGTCTAGTTCATTATATGACTAGCTCCGTGAGCGGGCAAGGTGAATCCCGCGCTGTGATTGGCTACCCGAGCGAGCTAAATGGCGCTATCTTGCAAGATCAAAGATCATTTTATTGGTGTTTTATCCCATATAATAAATCCTTCATTGACCAAGCATGTTCGGTCAAGATGGCTGGATATTGGCCCCGTTCTTGTCTTGGGTGTTTATGGCATTGACACGCAAAAAAAGAACTTGGCCAATATCCAGCCATATTGACCGAACAAGCTTGGTCAACAACCCATATACGGTGTATACGGCTGTATATACTTCTCGCATGTGCCCGTCAACTGAACTTTGTGGAGTTATTAACATCGCTTTGTGGCGTTGAGTGTATGAATTAGCAGGCACGCATGGATAGGGCTTTCCACAACTTTTTGGCAACTTTTCGTATTTCCAGGAACTTTTTGCATTCTGAGCAATTTCTAGTTTTCTACAAATTTTGAGACATCCGAGCAGCTTTTAGCGCTTAAATTGGCCATGCTTCCATATTTCACAATGTTTCAGTGGACAATTTGTGAATTTCCTGTGAAAAAGGAACAGTTTCTCCCCACTGCGGCAGATCATGGAAAGATGGATACAGCCGGGCTGCAACGACTTTTAAAAGAAAATACAAAAATGGCGGACGAAGATTCACACTTCACTAATTCGAGTGTTTCAGGTGACGAAGGTCATTCAGATCCTTTGAGGGTAGCCGCAGAAACAGGGGCAAGACTAAGTACTCCAGCGAAAGCAGCGATTTGAAGAGAGCGCAAAATGCAAACAAATCCAGCTGAAAAAAAGCGAAACGTCCGCAACAGAGCCGATCCAAATGTGAGTGCTTGGGATAGACTAAATCAGCTCAAAGGAGAGAATCTTACTGTAGTGTCGGGTAAACTCAGATGTGACGCAGGCTAGGAAACTGTGTCTAAAAAGAAGCTCTGTTACGAAGCACATTGCAAACCAGAAACATATTAAATTAAAGACAGTTAGAGCGAGTTTCAATTGAGTGTCGTAAAACCAAAACCAAAGTAATTACTTTGGCCAATCAAAAAGGGCTGAGACAATCCAGTAAACCAATCAAAACTCGAAGTAATTACACGTAGCCGACACAAAGCGCGGGAAAATGTGCACGCGTGAGCCACGATTGGTTTTGGTTTCACTTCTGAATGAATGAAAAAATGGCGCGAGAACTTTGAACCAATCACTGAGTGAAGTAATCATAAACCAAAGTAATTATCTAATTACTTTCGACACTCAATTGAAAACCGCTCTATTGCGAAAACCAATAAAAAAGACCAGATTTGGTGGTATGTACTCATACGTATTTCGAACAAATTCATTTAACAAAGCTGGTTACAACGCAAAATTGCACGCGAATGCTTAGAAATGTTACTTTTGTTCTACAGATCGCATATTTTTGCACCAGACCAAATAAAAGAAGAGAGAAACGAAAAAAAGTTTTTGTTTTTTTGAACAACTTTCGTAACAAAAAGCAACTTTTGACTTTTTTTGGAGCAACCTGTGGGCAACGTTTTGAGAAATCTCGGGCAAGATTTTGGGAAATC
>NC_090877.1:18041358-18043858 GCF_036669935.1 Montipora foliosa | reverse complement strand
GGGTCTTGTTTTTTTAAAGTATTGTAATGCATTAATAAATGACAACAAGTAGCATTTTGCATTTCTCTCCTGCTTTCCACCCTCTTTAGAACTCCTGCATCCTGCCCTTTCCTCTCCCAACTCCTGTACCCCTCCTACCCCTATTCTCCTGGGCCCGGTTCCTCGAAAGCCGATTAACTTAATCCAGGATTAGCGTAAACTTTTGTTTCACGTTTTCAACTTTTTGGTGAAAGTTTCTTTTGCTTATTTTTGTTTTTCAAGATTGACGTCTTCTCATGTAAAGTTCTGCCGAAAATGCGTTGAGCAGCATTTGGGAGTAGAGAAATAAACTGCTTGGTTAATTTTTAATCTTAGATTAGCGTTAATCGGCTTTTGAGGAACTGGGCCCTGGGCTCTAGCCTTCCTGTCCCCCTCCACTCAGTAATGGTTGAGTAGGAAGTTGTGAGTCCAACCACTATGTCCAGAAATGCCTGTAATTTTCAATGAGCATCACAAAGTGTCCCCTTGCTTTTTCTCCCAAATATGTCTCGTTCTACAAACAATCGTACTAATAATTATTATTAATAATATTGTTTGTAGTCCGAGACAATTAAAATATCACAAAGTGTCCTCCAAATGCTCTTCCTCAAGGAAGGATAAACGGCTGCATTTATCCTAAGCTAAAAATAACACTGACCCTTAGCCTTACCTTGTTGTTGAAAATAGGTAGCAATTGCTTAGACTTAAAGGGACACTTCGTGTTGGATGTCAAAAGTGGGCGTGTATCTAATTATAGCTGCCTTTTGTGGACATGAGTGACAATAAGACGTTCTAGTCTTCTTGCATAAGGACTATAAACCATAATAAGGCCCACCTCACAAGTATCTAGTATTTACGAGTCAATGAATCAATGAGTCAATGAGTTAGTGCAGTTACCCTCACCCATAAAATGAAAGCAAAAATTTCAGAAAGTGCTTAGGCCTTAGTAATCACTGAAACGAGGGCTTAGGCTTAATCAATAAATTATTGCTACATTGACTGTGAGTCTCATTGACTCATGACTCGTGACTCATTTGACTCATAAATCATGGGACCTCCCATCTCACATCTCCCATGGCGCAAGCAGGGCCTGAAAAAGCCGTACGGTCCTGCAAGGAATACATACTGCTCCGTGCAATGCAGTTTTAGAGGATTTCGTTGCTTTTAAACAACCATGGCAAGTTATTTACAGCCAAAAAAACAAATGCAAAATTTACAACAATTATTAATAAATGTCCTATGCAAATTTTTGTTACTTAAACTTTTCAAACTTTGTCTTCTGAATGCTCATGAATAGTGTAAAGAGCCCATATCATATGATAAATGGCTTATTGACTGAGTTTAGGTCGGGTTGGACAGGAAAATATTTGGTCCTCGGTCATGCACACAGACCTTGCTGCGCTCGGTCCATATACCATGGCCTTGGGCCAAATATTCCCCTTCCGGCCCTAGGAAATTAAAAAGCCTACATGTGTGACTATTCGAAAAGAGAAGGGAATGGAAAAAAGATTATATGGTGGATAAGGCCACTTTAGCATGAGTCATTAGGGGACTTTGCCAAAGCAGGTAGATTGTGAAGATGTTCGCAAAGAACTTGTCACTCAAAACTATAGTTTTGCATTTCAAAGTAAGCTTTCACTGTGCAAGGGGAAAATGGGGTTGAATGTTTACAAAGGGGATAGAGGGTTACTGAGTGCTACTATGATAAAAAATAATCACTTCCTTTTTTTCTTTAGATTTTGAAAGTGTGTTTGCTAAACACCTGACTGGCAAAATTTTGAGATTTGATTTTCATCCAAAGGCTGTTTTAACTTTGAGTGTAAGTTTTGGGTTTCACGGTCTGCCATTAATCACATTCAAAACTAATCACATTCAAATCACATTCAAATCACATTCATTAATCACATTCAAAACTGACCAATTTAAGGTACTCACTACCTTAAAATTTCAGCTTATAAATGCAGCTTATTATTTAATCATGCAAAACACAAGTTTATAAGTCTGAAAGGCTGAAACTCCTGTGCTGCATATTAATTCAGCCACATACACACGCATTGCATTCTTAAACTAGCGAGTCTTTGACATCACTTTCTCCTCAATCCAGCTCTCTAAAGAATGGCGGACCATTAAATTGGTAAACAGGTGTCTTTGAACTTGGGTCACTTAAGCCGTGTTCACATTAGGCCTCGATTATGATCGAATTATAATCGAATTAAATATGAAATGGGTTCACATCAACTAATTGCAGTCCCTGATTATAACTGGATTATAATAACTTCAAACAACCTCAAAGGGGTTGTTTAAAGTAATGACAATGCGTAATTGAACAGAATGATGAGCATGTGGTGGTATGAACAGACGAAACTTCTAATCGCTTTATGGAGCAAAGGTTTGGATTTGTCTTCTTCTATTCTTGGAAGCTATATATATCGATCCTTGGTTCTCTTCTCACCTCAAGCACATGATGGTGATGATAATCGTG
>NC_090877.1:18008858-18036358 GCF_036669935.1 Montipora foliosa | reverse complement strand
CAGGGGAAGATCATTTCAGCACTTTGAAGCTGATTGGTGGTGTGGACTTATCTTTTCCAAAAGGAGATGCAGATCATGCTTGTGCCTGTTTAGTGGTTCTGAGTTTTCCAGAACTTGAGGTAAAGCAACATATTCTTTTTCTATTCTGTTACTAATTAACTTTGCCTAAATTTCATTTAGCCACATGAAAATGCCAGGGAGCCAGGTCACAGGTTTAGGCCGGTTTGGGCATAAATTTTAAGGAAACAACCTTTGCTTCTTTATTCATGTGGGAAAGATCAGAATATACCTGGCCACATTACATACATAAATACATACAAACTTTATTTTCACACAAATTTTAAAGTAGACTAGTGGCTAGTATCTCTGAGCAATGGCACACAACAGAACAGAACACCAACAACAATATTTAAGAATCCCAACTGGCCAGAGGCAAAGCAGTTGGCTATTTACAAGTGCAGCCAAGAAGCTGAACCAGGGACTACCAGTTCTACTAGTTGTAAGAGCAGGTGTTAAACCTGGGATGTCCAGATCTCAAGGCAAGCGACCTAACCACTAGGCCACAGTGGGGTTAGGTTAGATTGGGGTGCTAATACTTGGGCTGTTAGAGCTGCTGGCTGCTACCAAGAGGGCTGTAGTGACGTCAGCTTTGTAGATGGAGAGATCCATGAAACTCAGGGAAACAGTAACTCACAAATTCCACAAGGTTCAGGTTTATTGTCAACTCTTTAACAGCTGTCCTGTTTGGTACCTAAGATGTGTTTGGGAAATTGCTCTGGCAGGTTCCGAGTTTACAGCAATAGTTGATCATTCTGATTGAATTTCAGTCTGTCCCAATGAAATCTACACATGTTTTGCACAATAATATTAATATTTATAAGGGTAAAATCACATGAAAACTAAAGAAAGGATTATGATTTTCCCTTAACTTGGTTATAGGGGATAAAAATAAGTTTATTGAGAAATATGCGGGAAACTTAACCCATTGCCCCCTGGGAATGAGATTACTCTGTCTAATGCCAGACAATTTTACTCGTCAACTGGGGGTGTCCTAGGATGTTTGAGGTGACAGTCAATGGGTTAAGGCACATGGGTGCTGTTGCAAGGGCTGCATGCTGTCTTCTTGAAGCTGCATTCTTTTAAGAATGAGGCTCACCATGATATACACTATTCATGTCGAAATGGCAGGAGTTCTGGAATATACGTAGCCGTTTATTTTCTTTACGGTTTCCTTAAATTTTTTTTAACCCAAACTAAATGCAAAAAGGAAAAGTGGAAACCAGGTGCCAGACTTTATGCATTCACTTTGAATTTCAATACTTCCTCTGAAGATTAAACGAGAAAGGGAGAGAGAGTCTCAGAGAAGTTTTACCCCCAAGACATCGACTGATATAAATTTTTATCTTGGGTTGTCCAGTGTAAATGCTAAATAATGTGTATTTTTAGGTGAAGGGATGGCACGGTGATTAGAGCACTGGCCTCCCACCAATGTGGCCCGGTTGGATTCCTAGACACTGCATCAAATGTGGGTGGAGTTTTTGGGTACTCCGGTTTTCCCCTCTCCTCAAAAGCCAACCAGGTCCTATGATTTGATTTGATTTGAAAAGCACCTTGGTTGGGCAGTTGACTGAATTAAACTCGAAGGGTAGAATAATACATGTAGCTCTATAGATGTGACAAGACATGATAGAAAACAAATTTATGGAATTTTTTTTGTTGGTTAACAAGTTGTGAGGATAATCATACAAAAGCATAAATTGAATTACTGGGTATCCTGTAATGATTAATTAAGCTGCAAAGGGGTTGGAGTTGATGCATTAACAAGAGATCTGTAACAATTTTATTGCTTCTCCATTAACTATTTTGTAGGTTATCTATGAAGACTTAAGCTTTGTTCATCTGAGATCACCATATGTTCCAGAGTATTTGGCTTTCAGAGAAGTTGAGTTTCTTGTTGATCTAATTTCCAGACTGCAAACATTAAAACCAGCACTACTTCCCCAGGTGATTGTTGGCTTCTGTTACAGTAGTACTTGGCATGCAACAAAACAGTTCAAACTTAGGTCACAAATCTCCATACAGTTCACATCTTACCCCCCTTCCCCCCCCCCCCCCCCCCAATTTTTGTCTGAATTAAAGATTATGGCCATAATTTCCTTTAAGGTGGCTTGTATTGCTTTACCACTTGCAACAAACTGTACTGACTTAAATTAAATTTACCCAAATGTTTCGAGTAATGGCATTGTAATGGTACTAATAATAATTTGGTTTGATTTGGTTGATCAAAGATGATGAATAGACTGTGAATAGGGCTTCAGGTAACACACTGCATTGTTTTTTCAGGTCATATTGGTTGATGGGAATGGAGTGTTTCATCCAAGAGGTGCCAAGATAATTTGGGCATTAATGTAATTAGGATCCATTGTATCTCTTTAATGCATTCCCCTTCATTGCTCAGTTATTGATCTAAGTATGGCCACTTTTCCTGTCTTTCAAAACCAGTAAAAAAGTGAAATAATTTTCATTCAAAAGGTTCTAAAAATAACATGATATATTTGGAATGATTTTGGAGAATGAATAAAGTGGAAACGTGTGTTGAAGTTATAGGTGGTTTAAGCATGCTAGTAGTGTACTTGCCATAACTGCATGCACCAAAAGCAAGAATAAGTTACATCCTTTCAGCCTTTGATCCCTACAAGATAGTTTGGATTGAGTAGATGTGCATAAAGATTTTATGACTTAGGTACTCAATGCGACATACAGGGGTAATAATCTATTCATGAATTTCATAATAAATATCAATTAAGCAAAATCTTATGGAAATAGTTATCAAGTACAAAAGATTTAACTTGTGCTTTCACTTGGACATTTTTTGTATTTAATGCAAGCAAGGGTATGATTAAATGTAGATTTAACCTTTTAAAACTATAATCAATATTATAGGCTTTGGAATTGCTTGTCACCTTGGGGTTCTCACAGATATTCCCACAGTGGGTGTTGCCAAGACTCTGTTTCATGTGGATGGGCTAGAACACAACTCTCAACACACTGAACAGGTACCGAATTACCTAACCCTAATATAACTTACCCGCTTTGCCAAGGAGGTGTTTTTGGTTATTTTCATTTGAAACTTGCTTTGAGAAAACCTCTTGTTTTTCCAGTGTCTGACACTTGCAGACTACAGACCGCACACTAACCCAAAATCACAGTTATTGAAAGCTAACATGGGTGCTTAGACCTAAATTTGAAATGGGTGCTTAGACTTATTAATAAATACTGTTTATCATCGCTATTTGTACTAAGGCAGTCTGCAGTTATCATACACCTTTGTTTTTAAATACTTGCTGTGGTTTTTTTTTATGTTAGAATTTTCACTATTATTTTAATTTATTTTTACAGATCGTAAACTATCTCAAAGTCAGTGGAGACAGTTTTGCTCTTCAAGGCATCTCTGGTGCAGTATGGGGAAAGGTGAAACTGATATCATGTGTATAATAGCAAGCATTTCAGTGGGGGAAAAGAATGCCTTTGCCTTTGCTGGGTGAAAGAATTAAAGCTTAAGTTGTTAATATAAGGGAGGTGTTTAATTGATTCATCAAATTCTTTGTCTAAGTTCAAGTTAACAAGTCCTATTTAAACAAGTGTGATTTTTTACAACTCATTGTTTTTGTGGTGTAAGCACAACATTTGAAAATGTTTTCATTGTGTTTGTTTAATATTTAAAATTTCTTTTAGGCTTTGCGGAGCACTCAGAAATCTTGCAATCCCATCTATGTATCTATTGGACATAAGATAGGACTGGATACAGCTGTCAGGTTGACACATGCCTGCTGTCAATACAGAATACCAGAGCCTGTGAGACAAGTGAGTACCAAAAAATTGTTGTGGCATCATAAAATCCACAATCTGTGTGCTAAACAAGACGTTTATATTCTGCAGCTTTTTCACTTATGATAGAACCAAGAGACATTTTTCAGCTATCATATTTACTCCGTCTCGCATTGATTTGGTGTCATCTTTATTAACCCTTTCACCTCATAAATCGATCAATCAAGTAAAATTGTCCACGGCATTAAAAAGAAAGAGTCAAATATCTGTCAGTATGCAGCCCAATAAAGGGGGCTAAGAACAGATTGATGCACAAAAGAACTCATGATCTAGTCCAAGAAAAGGGCCCACCCACAAAGAATTACCATGTCAATCATAACTATTGCAAAATTCCCTAATTGATCAAGGTTATCAACAGCCCTGATTTCTCCCTGAATTGAATTCCACTCAGTCATATTACCATGATTATAAACAAAGTCTCTGAAGTCCTTCATTTTAATAATTTTATTATCTGCGTATGGTTAGATGTCCAAATCTTCTTGGATAAGGGCTGTAAATTGCAGACCCTGTCTCATAACCGGTATTGACAAACCTTGTGGGATGTAAAAAACCCACACGTGATTCCCAAAGAGTTTTGTGTGGAGTTCCTGGTTTTGTGGTCTGATCGTCAAGGCCATAGTAATCAACACTAGGTGAAGCAGTGACCCTGCCTAAGCTAACAAAGTGAACTGATGGCATTTTAGCTCCTGGTCTTTTTCAGACTCAACTTGATTCAAATTTCATGCAATAACTTTAACTAAATTAACGTTATTGCATGAACTTTGAATCAAGTTGAGTGTGAAAAACACCAGGAGCTAATAAAAGCAATATTGATGTTGTGTTTCTGTTGTAGGCAGATATACGATCAAGAGAATACCTTCGGCAGCACTATTCTGAACAACTGGAAAGCTGTTCATGTAGGACAAAAGCCAGTGAATCCTCTTTGAATGTTACATCGTCAAAGGAAGGTGATCATAGCCATGTCGAAAGTGTTGTGGATAGTACAAAGAAGGAACTTGAAAAACTACAGCTAAATTAAAGTTGAAGCAGTTGCAAAGAGAACGCATTTTCCACCAAACAGCACAGTGCACTCAAAGAGGACAAGAAAAAAAAACTGCTATGGGGCAATGAAACACCATGTCAATATTATATACACATAAAAGGCCTACTGAAATGACTCAAGGCCAGCTGTTATGGCAGATGCCAAAATAATGTCTTTCAACAAATGTTTTACAACATTTTGTCAGGCACAGGCTGAATTCACGAAGCAATGTTTACGGATGAAACTATCAAGGAAATAGGATGCAAACATTGATTATGGAGTAATGTGCCAGTAAGGAAGATGACATTGCTACTGCCTTCTTAAGTTGGTTCCTCTCTCTCTTCTGTGAGGTTTTCTCAGAACAAGACTTAGGTTTTGTTCTTTCTTCAAAAGTATGAATTGGTTTTCACCCTGACAATGGCTAATGTTTGCAAGGGTAGTGTCTACAGTGTTAATTATCTTCTATCAATTCATTCAAACAGCTTTAATACATGTAAGTTCCATGCAGCACCAGTTTCTTTAGAACTTAACCCAGATGGCATGTTGCAAATTTTGATATTATTTTGATCCTAGACCCTGGTAAGAAGAGAACTGATGCTCAGCTATGTGGAGCTTAAACTTTATATTAATTTATTCAGAACATTTTTTAATTGTCAAATATAAATATGGCTGTCAAAATACATTAATAGTTGTAGTATAATGGTACATTGTTACTTGTATATTAAATTTGATTAATCTTTCCATGTTCTTTTAAGTTTATACTGGTTTAACTGTTACTTTTATTTAAAAAATTTTAACTTTGTATATATATATATATATATATATATATATATATATATATATATATATATATCACAAAGCATGTAAATTTTTAAATGCAAGAGTTTCATTAAATTTGATGTTGGCAGCTCACTGAATCAAGTAACCAACTGTTGTCATTGTCAAAAATATTACATCACAACAATGAAACTCGTTACCAGTCTCCCGGACATAAGTATGTTAAATTTTTACAACTTCGGGAGGGAAAAAGTCCTTTTTCGTACTTTTCAAGAAATTTCTTTTTTCTTCTCGTAATCTATACACACAAACCTAATAAAAGTTTCTTTAATATTTAGGGGGAAAAGTAGCTGACGCTTCTTCGTTGGTACTTAATGAGACCAATGAAAATACCTTTTTAATTTTCTTACAATCATTTCCATATTTTACATTTCTCATCAAGGCACAACAGGAGTCCCAGTGTTGTATCACTTTTACAGTCTAAAGGCTACAATCTTGGACAAAATGAGTATGAAAAATAAGCTCTCTTTTTGCCCCCACCCCCCCTGATCAATGTTGCTAGACGAAACAAAGCATGTCGAACCGGGCCTTATCAACATTGGTTGTAGGGGGGAGGGGGATCGCTAATCATGTGCGATATTGAGGACGTAATGCGCAAAATAACCCCTGTTTTTAATATTCTCAACCCTTTTTGTCCAAGATTGTAGCCTGTATACAAAGATTGCATAACTGTCTCAAATCCTTCCAACTCCCCCTCATGTTTAGATTAGGCTATGTAAACACAGATTAAGTCCTCTATTGCTTAAAGAAAGTACTGTATGTATGTATGTATATGTTTCACTTTTAGGAGTTCATGGGTTAACAGCTTTTTTTTTTGCAGGCTTCTCTGCAACTGCTCAAGTTGCTTCACAAACTGTGATGATCACTTTCGCTTAGAATGACATATTTGCAGTTCAAAATATGATATTTAACAATTATTATATGAGAGTGCGCTGGATATGAGGCGATAGATACGCGTTTCATTGGTTATAATCATTTTATATCCAGCAAGCCCGAGTAGGTTCAAACTCTTCCCCTGAAGCATCGATTTCTGCCTTAGTCAATTCCAGTCCAAAACAGCTTTTGTTGGCCTTTTTTTTTCACAGCTGCAAACAGGTTTTCAGCTCGCTTTATTGCTGACTGAGTGACATGTTCCTTGACCATATTAGGTACAGCAGGTATATGAACTGATAGCCTGTGTTCAGTGAGCCAATGAAAATGCTGGAAATTTGATATCCATAGTTCAGTTTTTAAAAATTCATGTTATTCACTATCACAGTGAGATGAGTTACTTACCGCATAGCATGTTTACATGGCACCAGCTAGTTTATTCAATCACTCTTTGTTCACTGTGGCTGACAAAACACTTTCATGTAGCAGGAATTTCAATAAGCACTGACGGCCGACGAAAAGTCGTCGGCTACTTCGCCTAGAGAAGAAGGCATAACTTTTTTGAAGGATTCCTTCAAACCTAAAGCAAAATTCATTTTTGATGGACTTGAATGTACTTTTTTTTAACTTCTATTTCAAAATAATTATCAGATTGATACTGCCATCTTCGAGCTACAGTGAACGGCATTTTTGCCTAGACCAACCGTCGCATTTTTTGCGTAATTCAGTTACGTTTAGTTACCTCAACAAACATATCAACGCATTTTATGCAAAACACTGGTTGTTATTGAGTAATCGTTGCATAAAGGCTTGTTTTCCACTAAAACAGTAAAATTAATGTTTTGTTTAGTTTCATTTAAGACTTTTTGTTCGTTCAGATTAAAATCGTTCGACAAAACTGATTTGTCATGTTGACCAAACAAAATTATTGCGGTTTGTCTAGACCAACCAAAATGTTTCAATTCGCGCTTGAAAAAACTCGCAAAAAAGTTTGCCATTCACGTCAGCTTGAAATTGAAATCAATAATGACATGAAGTTGTCGAAATGTCATGTAACATTTAAATTGTTAATTTTCCCTTTGAAATGGTTTTCCAAATCTTTCTTTGCTGAAATTTATCAAAAGAATGTGGTTAATTGCACACTCAGTGTCTCTGGTGATAAGAAATCTTTCTTTATCTTTGTACTCAATTTGGTGCCCAGAACGCTGGAAATCGCAATTCAGAGCTTCCAGATTTCAAATTTTTCTGGGGGCATGCAGACCCAGACCCCCCCTTGACAAAGGGGCCTAGCGGCCACTTGTTGATACATTTGGCTACCAGACTTAAACCAGCTGCCTACTTCAAATTTTATTGAAACTCCTGTATGCAGAATGAGGCAAATAACATGGACTTGAAATACATGTAATATTCCACACTGCAAGGAGACTGATTAACCCATTTACTCCACAGGCAACCCAGGATTCCCCCAGTTGACAAGTAAAATTGTCTAGCATTAGAGAGTATAATTCAGCGGGTTAAAGGAGTGGTTTTTCCTTGTTTTTACATGATACTGGCTATAATAATAAAATTAATTACTTTGAACTGAAATCAAATTATCATTGCTTCAGTGAAGCATCAAAGTTGAACATGTGCTAGCTAGTATTATTACTTTTTCTGGTATGACACTTCCTGGTGGTACCCCAATCAAACAAACACAGCTCTGAGAGGGACCCAAGGAAAACTTATACTGGAATGACAGACCTCGCATTATCATGCAAACAACCTCTTAGTGAAGTCAGCATGAAAGCAAAATTTTGCAAAATATCTGTCTCAAGTTATCTCTGGTACACATACCTCAATTACTTTAACACATTGACTCCCCATTGAGGACTAAAATCGTTGCGGCGTTAAACAGAGTTTCACTCCTAGGAATTAATGGGTTAAAGGGGGCAGTTTTTGAGTGGATGTAGAGGTCACATTAAACATGCTGGCCAGAAGTGGCTCTCTCTTCTGCAGAGGTTTGATGAGTATTCTGCTTTGCAAAGTCAGTGCTGGTGCAAATAATGATTTAAAGAGTGACAAACCTCCTGCCTCCTAAGTATCATTCTGATGTTTTAACCCGGCCTTCTCTTTTTTTGGCAATGGTCCATTTTACAGTTGGGTGCTTGGTTACCTGGCCTGTGAATAAAAGTGAGGCTGGAGTTGACTCTGTTTTGATAGAAAACTCGCTGCCTTCCTTATATAAATTCTCACTAATTAGCATGACAACAACATCATTAACATAACAAAAGGAGGGAGGTCTGTATCATAACATGGTCAACACCAGCCTAACTTTCATTTAAAGGCCAGGTAACTAAGCACACAACTGTAAAGCAGTCTATTCTATAGCGATGTTTCTCATGACATCACCCATTGTTATTGATATGCCAACCAGAACCTAATTGGCTGTTGAAACAATGACTTCTTTTGTTCCGTGGTTGGCAAATTTCAATATTAAAAGAAATGTGACATCAATGTTTGTAAACAAGAAAGATCGCTATTTGAGCTTCTGGGAAGCAAATAGTAGCACATTCAGAGCCCTTCTCTCAAAATGACTGAGCAGCAAAAGATGAAATTAATTGTTATTTTCACAGTATGACTCGCACTAGATCTTGAAATGTTGTACTTCACTTAATTGTGCTGTACATAGCACACTCGACGGACGTGAATGTTGGCATTTTGAAGGTTCCAGAGTCAGTTAAAGGTGCATGAATCTTGATCTGGCGCATATGAGTGTCCCTTCCATTTTGATGATTGGCCAACACAGCAATCTGCAACATGTACGTTCTGAGAGGTTTGTCGCCGTCGGATAGTGACACGGTCAACCAGCCAGTGGGCTCTTCCAATTCAATCAGTTCTATTTGATGCAAATCATGAAAGTGATTTCCAGCTCGGATGGAAATTTTACTTGGCGTGTAGCTCTCATCTGCCTTATAATCAGCGTAAAGACAAAGGTTTTGTATGGCAGTTTTTCGCCGAAACTGAATGCTGATCAAATGAGGCTGTGGTCCATCTGATTGCCAGTACGTTTCTAAGTTTCCATCGCGGAGCTGCTCAACACCGAATCCAGGTTTACAAGAGGATAGTGACCACACTGCTTGATCACCGATTTCGCGATATTTTTCGCCGCCAACTCCATCGCTTCTTTGATCTGTGTTCGAAAAGTCTTCCATTCGCACCGCCATTTTGAATTTACCGGTGCCCTGAAGCATACTCAACGTTACCACTCAACCAAGTACGACCGCTGACACCAACACTGACGTAACGACATTTCTGAGCCTTTGATGTTTCTGACCAGCAGTGAAATCGCATGAGACGCCATTGATCGACCATTGATCACGTTTTGACAACGTACTGAAAATGGTAAGTAAAAATACGGTATCTGACTGGATAAAAACTAATATTCAGTTGAACTTTTAGGTTACTGACTTATCATAACAAACGTAACTTTAAAGAATTTTTCCCTTGAAATTGTATAAACCTTGATGAGTCAACTGACCAAAAAATAATACATCGAGTTCTCTTCATTTTAATTCACCGGGGCTCGATAAAAAATGGTTTTATCTTACACCATCCTCTGTACTACACTCGCTAAAATGCCACAGTTTTGATAATTTTCAGTCCTAGCATTTAAGCAGGACTATGATGATAATTAATTATTGCCAGACAAACATTTGCCTAGCTACTATAGCTACAGGTCTCCTTTCTTATTTAAATGCACGACTCATACACAGGGGTGGGTGTGCAGCTCGAACTGTGAGCCTGAGAGTTTAATGCCGTCCATGCAATGTTGAGATCTATATGTCCAGGTTTGACCCTAATTAGATACACGGGGATTTCAATAAGCGTCACAAAGTGTCCCCTTGCTCTTCTCACCAACTTTTTCCTGAGTATTGTAGAGTCAACATAAAAAAAAATAATGCATCTGAATTATCATAATTTATGAGAGTTAACATAATTTTCATTGTTTATACCATCTTTTGTGTTACACTTGCCTGAATCAAAGCAGTGGTTCAGGGTTTCCAGAAACATGCTCTAAAGGCCAAGGAATTTAAATGATAAATAATACTGCCCTGGTAATGAAGAGTCTATGAGGACTATCGTATGAGTTGATTTTTTCTGTGTTTTCTTATTGCAGACAGACAGATACAACATTCACAGTCAACTGGAGCATTGTAAGTATCTGGCCCGGATTGCTCAAAGCATGATTAGCGCTAACCAGCGTAAAATGCCATGGAAACCAATTGGTTTTGATACCTCTTAACCAATGGTTAGCGCTAACCAGGCTTCAAGCAACCGGCCCCAGGTCCAAAAAAAGGAAACCTCAAACTCATTGTAGAGTTGTAATAATTCCAGTAAAGACATCTTGCTCATTTCTTTCTGGGGAGCATTAAGTAACTGGCAAAACAGGAGGTTTGTTATAAAAGACGAGTTTGTTTTCTTTAACTAACAGGCGTTAATCTCTTATAAGCATTAAATCCTGATTTGTTGTTTATCACAAACACAATCCCCTCTAGAATTTTATTCACAAAAATATATTTTGTATCCTAATAGTATCAATAGGAGGCGTGGTGGCCTCATGGTTAGTGTGCTCGACTCCGGATCGAGTGGTCCAGGTTTGGGTCCTGGCCGGGGACATTGTGTTGTGTTCTTGGGCAAGACACTTTACTCCCACGGTGCCTCTCTCCACCCAGGTGTATAAATGGGTAGTGGCGAAATGCTGGGGGTAACCCTGCGATGGACTGGCATCCCATCCAGGGGGGAGTAAAAAAAAGACTCCTAGTCACCTCATGCCACAGAAACTTGGATAAGCTCCGGCTCTGATGGGCCACTTGGCTCGTAAACAGACTTTTAATAGTATCAATGCATTATTCCCAGATAATTTTCCTTTAATTTCTTCAAGATTTCAGCCAAACATTTGCATTAGTGTTCTTTGGATGGAAGAAAAATAAGTGCCACGCAGGAAGCGTATTCTCTGATAATTTTTTTTTACAATGGTTACCAAATAAAGGCATTTTTAGCCTTTTTTTGATGTGCAAAATCCAAGTTATTTTGGTTGGAAATTGAGATTGGTGGGTCGAATTGACAGAAATTCAAAAGAATCAGCAATAACCATCAGTAATTTTCGAATCAAGTCAAAAGCTCTATTTAGTCACTAAAATGCTCTTTCAGAGAGCCATGCACTAAATTACGTAATCATTCATCTGCATATACATCAAATAATTATAAATACTAATTAATACTAAGAGAACAAAAGTATGATACTACGGCAGTGATGTATCCAGAGTGCTTCATTGCATCCTGGGATGCACTCGTTTTCCTTTTGGACGCATAGAATATGGAACAAAGGGTCCAATTGAATGCAGAAAAAAATCGAATGTTTATACAAATTAGAAACGCCAGGAAAACATGCGAATGGCATATTTCGCAAGGAAATTGAACATTCCCATATCTCAAAACGGAGAAATCGAATTCCTTAAATTTCAAGGTAAGCTGTTATTTTTGGATTTTTGTTGTCGAATGATTTCATTTTGTCAACGATTACCGGTATGTCCTGGCAGCTTGAGGAGTTAAATTTTAAATTCCCACATGTTGTGTGAAATGATCTGAGCTGTTTCTTAGGCAAGACAATTGGTGACACTTTCGATGTGCCACCAGTGATAACTGAACATTTCAGTAGAAATTCAGTTTGTTGCATGCTTTCCAAGCGAATTTCAAGCATTGGTTTGCTTGACAAATTGACGGATTGTTTTGTGAGACCCTGTTGATATTAATTCCGAACTGTGTATTGATCGCCTATATTTGTTTACTCTTTTGTTCCTAAATTACACCTCAAGTGTTGTTAAAATAAATGATGCTCTTCTTTTTTTTTTACGGAAAACTGAGATTCAGATCTGTTTTTTTTTAAATTGCTGTGGAGATCTAGATGATTTATCAACTGGAGCTAACAGTGTATGGATTCCTCAAGGCATTTTCAGATGTGGTCGATGGAGCTTTGAGAGCCCATACATTTTGATCGATGAATCAACGGGCATAACAGTTTCAAAGAAATTGATCATTTTATTTTAAGTACATATTCGAGTGGAGGGATAAGACTTGATTTTTGTGCAATTTAGAAATCTGAAAGGGTACTGCAGCAGCAATTAAGAGACAATAGATCGAATATTAATTCTCGAATATTAATTAGCTGGACCCCCAAAATTTTGCAATGGACCCCCAAATTTTTCGAAAAGGGGTCCAGAGGACCCCCAAATTTGAAAACCTGGATACATCACTGCAGTAGTGTAATAATGATATAATCCTAAAGCAAATAGCTGATATTACAAAAATCTAAGAAATCCCTATGAAAGTTTATCACTCACATGCTTTTTTTTTAAACAAGGCAAAATTTAACGGTTGTATTTTACATGTAGTTTCATTTGGGACGCTATTCCACAGCACTGCACATCCAGCATCTGTTTTTGGCCTTCCTGTACCTCTAAGATTACCTTTATGTATGCACTTGTGAGGTAGGTTTATAGAGATTTGAGGCCTACAGAAAATTTGTCATTCATGGACTGATTCAAACTGCCATTTTTAGGGTTTTTTAACCCATTGACGCCCAGGGGTACCCCATTGACGAGTAAAATCGTCTGGCCGGTTTAGGCCGGTTTGGACGTCAAAGGGTTAATGTCTTTTTTCGTATGTCTTTTGTTCTCAGTACAATCTAAGTATGTTGGAACAGGGCATTCAGACACAACAAAATTGTAAGTAGACTAATAAGGCAAGAAAGTTAAATGTGTTTAACAGGTCCTTAAAGGGGCACTGTCGTGCTAAATTTACTGTTTTTTGGTCAAAAATGGGTAAAATCTAACTTAATACTTTAGCTCACACGTGCAACATTTCTGACAAACCACTGACAAGATATGAAATATATTTGTGGCACAACGAACTATTCGTATTTAATCAGTTTTTGGCAACTTTCTGGGGACACCATCGCCAAACTTGAAAAACCTGCCAATTTTTTCAAGTCTCAATCCATTTCCATCCTGCCAATAAGAAAGCATAGCTTCAGTTGCTATTGGCAACAAAACTACACCATTATTTTTTGGTCTTGATTGATGAAAAGATGTACATGTATTTTAGTGTTTTGAAGTTTGGCCGGAATTTGCCTGACACTGCCCCTTTAATGCCAGAAACTCTACTTACACGTAAGTCCTGTTATCAGATGACCTTCAAGTCTACAGCTTGCTTAGCATCTTTTAGACAGAGAAATGGCTTTTAAATGTCCAAACTGTGTGTGACGGGGTTTATAAGCTTTTGGGTAACTGCAGCGTCTCTGGCTACTGTTGTGGTCTTGTAGTGGCATCATTTGAAGAACAAGACACGTAACAATGCACCCCATTCACATGCAAATAAGTGGCCTGGTATTCTGCAGTTTAGCTGGCTTTTGAAACCATTTTAATATGGAATGAAGGTGGTCAAATCATTGTTTGCCTTTAAGTTGAAGGAAATTAAAAGGCAAACTGAGATTGTTCCAACATGTTCTTCAGAAAGGCCATGAAAACAGCAGGCGAGGCTACTTTTGGGGACACAAGACGTGATAACTGTCATTTTAATACCAAAAACACCATTACTGGTACACCATATTGTAATGCAAGTTGAAAGTTACTGGCACTTGATTATAATTTTTAAAAACATACAAACATTGTGTTTCTAAAATAATTCTTTTGTTGGTGTTTTGAATGAAGGGACAAGTTGTGCATCATGCTCATTTGTGTTTGAAGGTCCTCAGGTGGTTGTCAGATCTTAATTTGCTTCTAGCTAAAAAGTAGAGTCTATTGCACTGTAAAATAATATTAGTGCTGTTCCTGTATAAACCTGAAAAATCCACACTTCTTCAATCGACTCTGACGAAGGGCTGGCGCTGGATATGTCAGCCAGTTAATTCCTTTACTGTAGTAATTTGACCTTTATCAACTCATTCGGTCAAAGTTGATCGTATTTTTGTGGCATTGATTTACTTGTACATGTAAGTCTCTAGATACATTTTCAAATGTCTGCCTCTTAATTTGGGGTTTTGATCTGACCTGCGTCTTACAGCCCCCTTTAGATAAAATTATTGTTTAGTATATACCACACAAGTGAATAGTGCTGTTTGCACTTTCTGACTGGCTAGCTTAAGGTGAATAGTACTTACTATTCACCTCTGAGCAAACAGAGAAAAACAGAATGGATTCCAGTTTTGCTTTGATTACCAATGAGCGAACTTTAGCGATAAACTCGCTGATTATTTAACTTGTGTGGTATATACTAAAACAATATTATTCACATCAGTGAGCAGTTATTAAATAAATATTCTAAAGTTAACCTTGCAACCACTAGTTTCTATTACAAAAGGAAAGCAACAATGTGCAATAGTTGATAAGTTAATAGGATACATGTAACATTGTAATTAAAATTTAAATTAACCGTCTCTTCTGCCACAGTAATTGACAACACTCAGGGAAAACCAAAACTATAGATTAGAATTTACAAGGTTTTTAATGAAAGATGCACTATCTTGTATTGAGGACACAGATTATGTTGTGTTTTATGCTAACAGCATATTTTGAGCTCTATATTAGTTCTTACTTGTGCATTTTGTTGTTTCAGTGAGTGGCTAGTGAATCAACACCGGGACAGTGCAGCATCTTATATTGGTCATTATAACCTGCTTGATTACTTTGCTTTAGTGGAAAATGAATCAAGAGCCAGAACAAAATTCAACCTGCTTGAGGTAATCATTCTGCCTAAAATTAACAGGCATGTCTTTAAGCGATTTCCCTCTCTTGTATGATGTGAGAGGAGGATAATTTCTTAAAATGGTTTTCGCACTGGCTGATTTAGAACTACAATCCTTGCTAAATTAAGTTGGGACTCCATGTACAGCACTAATATTCTGACTTTTAGGTGGGATCCTTCCTCCCCAATCATAATGTTGAATTCACTGATTTAGAGGAGCCATCTCGCAAAACCAACATTGGGAGAGCAGAAGACATCACTTGGATTGTACATTTAGATTCCAGTTTCGCATCAATATTCTTTTAAGGTTTGACACTGCTAGGTGGTATGGGGAAGGCCCCATCAAGCTCTACTTAGCCTGCTGGTTTGCTCAGTTGGTTGAAAATTAGACTACCACATGGGCGGTCACTAGCTCTGATATCCGTCGGACCAAGCTGCTTTTGTAACAATAATATTATTGTATCTACAAACAGTTGGACCTTCAAGTCATTTCAGATAAGGACTATAAACCATAACCTTTGTTTCCCGACCCTTGCTGCTAACACTATGGAAAGTTAAAGAACCCCACACACTGAAGCAAAAAGTAGGGCATGGGGTTCCCCGTGTTGTGGTATATCTCTGCCAGCATGTTTAATTTTGAAGTCGTACATGTATGTACACCTATGTAATCCAGGTGCACATTAGTCCTTGTGCTTGTTCATTATTGCCGTGGAATGACATCTCAAAGCATGTAAACTCAAGGAACACTAGCCTCCCGTACAGGCATTCTTAGGGCTTCGTCACGCGTTCCTCATGGGGGTGGAACGCGTGACAAGGCAGGTAGTCAACCTACAAGTTGTAGCGTGTAAACAAGCCTTAAATTAATGCGGGATGTTTTGTTGCAGAAAATGCTCCAACCTTGTGGTACACCCCCACACAGACCGGAACAAGATTAGAACAGCGAAAGTTTGTTTTTTCGTGGTGTGCACGGGATGTCTTGCAAACTGTCTTTGTTTTTGTTCATGACACAGTTCCAGGCCATATTCCTTCCTACAAAAATTCGTCATTTTCTGTTGGAGAGACTACAAATAAGTGGAAATGGCATTTAAAGATATTTTAAGATTTAAGATTTTACTTGATACTTTCTTGTGCAGGAAGCTCCCAAACTCATGAAGAAGGACGTATGGAAACCTGGATCAGGTCCATGGACCACCCTGTGGACCACCCCTCCTTTATTTAAATTCAATACGTTTTACAAGCAGAAAAATCTTCACACGACAGAGAGAAGTAATCCTCGCACTTATCTGGAAAACTTAAGCAGGAGTCAATGACTAGGAGTGAACAACTTCCATACTAAGCCTATGTCACCGTATTTTTACAGACCAAGGGCCCGTTTCTCAAAAGTCCCGAAAACTTTTCGGGTCTGAAAAGCCATTTGTGAAACTGGCAACCGCTTGTTTTGGAAAGCCGATCTTTTAACATGTTTTCGAGGTAACAAATAGCAAAGTGACATTAAAGTTTGATGACTTAAATCCTAGTTTCTTGTGATTGGTCATTTTGCTCCCGCAGGAGTCTTATTAGCGGGAAATTCAATCCAAAAATAAATCGCGGTCTGTAAAAACGCTCTGACGGAAATATAGGGCTGTTGTTCGCTCCTGGTTATGGGCTACTGGTTTAAGCAATTGCCACCTATTTGGTGGCTCCAAAGTGATCCGTCTATAACCCGCTTTTCAAATATAAGTTCATTTCATTCATAGTCCTCCACCGGATCAGATGAGCCCAACAAATTGACTTGCAACGCTCTATCAACTGAGCTTTGGGAGCACCGGCATCGCCGCGGAGGTAATATTTTTCTGCTTGTAACTTTGCAAAATGAGGGTGGTCCACAGGGGTAGGGTAGTCCATGGACCGGGTCCATGAAGGGGTCCATGAACCGGGTCCACAGGGGTGTTCCATGGACCTGGGGTCCATCATGGTCCAAAACGGTTTTGTATACGTCCCATGAAGGAGAGCGCTCTTGGAAATTTAAAAGGGTTAGCTTATCAATGCCGCTTTTTTTCATTTGCACAGCTGTGAATGGTGGAAGGTCCCAAAACCTATATTGTCCTTAGTTATTTTAACGACCGTTTTTCAGAATCAATTAAAATTTCCAAAAATGTCTGATTTTTTATTTTTTATTAAATAGTTTCGTTTCGTCACACGATTTGAACTTTTGGAGGGGTATCTCTCGTACGGTATTAAATTTACCTTTTTATTACATATAGCGATGATTTTAGGCAATAAATCAGAATTTTGTATGTGCTACTATATTTTCACATGTGAAAAACGCCACACGTCCCATCACCTTCGCTTACAGCGTGTTCTACATGTGACTCACTCACATATAACTCACTCGTGCGCTGCGCTCACTCGTTCGTTTTTCCAAGGTTTGCAACTTGTGCATAAAAATCCGTACGTCGCAGTTTCTATCATAGCAATCTATTTGATAAATCCGATTTGTCTGACGAGGACGAGGAAGTAGAACACGGTGTGTTTCACTCTCCACCAACGCAGCACCACAGTTTCGTTTGTTTTTCTTTAAACCAATGGTGATGAAACAAAGAACACAATATGAGCAGAAACCCATAAGAGTTGAAACGTGTAACGCGCGTTCACAGCTTCCGAATATTCAGTGCGAACTGATTGGTTGAATGTTTCAGTGCTAAGTACCATATTTGGAAACCCCTCGCTCTTGTTGTTCCAAATATGGTACTTAGCAAATTCGAATATTCAGAAGCTTGTCTCCCAACACACAAGGGGCCGTTACACGTTTCAACCCTTATGGGTTCCTGATACGAGACAATAAACCACAGAAATAACATCTTTCGTCGACTTTCCTAAAGATTTGTTGTTAAAACTGTTCAAAAAATTTCGGTTCTGCGTTGCCAAACAGCTATAGATTTTTTAACTAAAACATCACCCAAAAGATTCGCAACTTGGGAAAAGTAGTCTCTTAGTTTTCGGAGGGAATATTTTTGCACTTTTTGGCACTTGAAAAGGTCACCTAGCAGTTTCGGATGAGCAAATGATTCGCTGGGAAGTTCTTAGAAGGTAACGTTCAGCTATCAATTTCTGACATGAAGATATTCCCTAGAAAATTTCGGACACTTCAATTCTCAGCTCAGACATCCGAACAGGTCAAATTCTTCTAGGGGATAAAAACTTTTCGTTGGAGAGGCTTTATACATTGCAAGGTGTCTATAAATGTCTCTCAAAGACTTTTGCCGCTTGGTTTGGTCGTTGGGTGCCCTTGGCTCGCTGACCACCTCTAACTTCTCCTTAATCTCGTTCCCAAAGTCTTCCTTCCCCTTGACCAACGGGTCGGGAAACGAGCGACTTTGGGATAATCTGTTTCGAATGACATGATTCTTGTCGTGAGCTCCGTTGCGCAAGCGTAGGCGTAACGCCAAAATGGCGAAGAGAGTGAAGGATTTGTTTCACGATGGCATGCAATTTTCTTAAGCAAAATTAAGATTTCCCAACCTAAAACTGAAAAAAGCACAATATGACGTGTTGGAGCGATATGTCTGGAGAAAAATCTGGAGTAACTGTGTGCTGAATATGTTACCAATGGGCTGTGTTGTCAAGTGTTGCCTGGGATTGTCGATTAGAATTTGCGTAACGTGGAAGTGTAAAGCAGATTTTGTCGCTGCTGAATGCACCGGTCCGGGAGCAGTTTCAAAAGTCAAAATACTGTCTTTGTTTTGCAAAGTATCGTGGAAGATGAAGGAGAGCGAAACACCAGACTCTAAAACCAGATTCTTTCCAAAAGAATAAATCATTCTTCTAATCGTTCTTTGAAGGATCTTTCAAGTTAGATTCTTCGTCACCAGAGAAGTTTTAGGTTTCTTTTCAAAAGAACATTAGTTTTTTGGGTAAGAGTTTCCTTGCTGGGAGTAACTGCAGAATACCCTGCCATTTTGAAGCTGCACCTCTGAAGAGGCTGGATACGAGGATACGCAGTCAAAAATACCACCACCCATTCCCAATTAAACTTCTTAATCTAAGTATATTGTGAAGTGGAGTCGAAGCGAGAGCTTAGGCCTAATCAGTAAACGAGTGCTTTCTTCTTTACACGGTCTCGTGAAAAGTGTAGTTAACCGAACCGCAAATTTACGAGAGTGCTTAGGCCTAATCACTGAAACGAGCGCTTAGACTTAATCAGTGAACGAGTACTTTCTTCTTCGGTAGTGTCAAAAACCGAAACTCCGAAAACGAAGGCCGAAGACCTAACACCTCGGAAACGAAGACCTCGAAAGTGAAGACCTCGAAAACGAAGACCTGCTCGAAAAAACGTCCAATTAAGGTCAATTCAAATGTTATTTTTGAAGAGTTAGTACTAAGCAGATCAGAGGGGCCGATTACATGAGCCGGGCTGGCTCGTTTAGCCGAAATCCCGGCACGTCTGACAAAAACACCATAAATCAAGTTTGAGATTGCATGGAAATATCTCTGCCCGGTTAGCCAAGATCCCGGCATTACGATGCCGGGTTCCCAGCTAACCGGGCTGAGGTTTTTTCATGTAATTGCGTTCACCGGGACAGCCCGGTTAGCCGGGCCAGCGATTTCTAACCACATTACTCCACTTGAGAGCAAAATGGCCCACGGAATAGTCGTTTTAGACTTCCAAACACCAGTTTATACTTAAGATTTTAAATATGTTGTCTCCTACATATGACGCTCTAATCCCACGACAATTGAGGCTAGAGACCAAATCTTTCGTGAGTAGCACCGGTGGCTCAGTTGGTTGAGCACCGGGCTGTTACGCGGGAGGTCGTGAGTTCAACTCCGGCAGGACCAACACTCAGGGTCTTTAAATAACTGAGGAGAAAGTGCTGCCTTTGTAATTACATCTGCAAATGGTTAGACTCTCTAGTCTTCTCGGATAAGGACGATAAGCCGGAGGTCCCGTCTCACAACCCTTCAATGTTCATAATCCTGTGGGACGTAAAGAGTAGGGCATGTAGTTCCCGGTGTTGTGGTCTGTCTTCTGTGGTGTATCATGGTTGGGAGGGTAAATGCTCGGAGATATTAGCTACACCAAGCTACTCTAAAAATCCGAGGGTAAATAAAGACATATGATATGATATGATGATATGAGTGAAATCAGTGGAACAATTACGAAGACGATAACATTGCAATCCTCTCCAAGTAAACGATCAAAAGCGTACGGGACTAGTTCAAATCAGGGCGGAAAGAGACCGCCCTGGTTCAAAGGTCAGACTTTTCCCAGCTCCGGTTGGAGCAGATACAAACAGATCTATGCAAGACAGATATTCGTGAATTATTTTCTCCTGATAATCGCGCAATTCAGAATATCCGGTGGCCTTGGTAGCTATGTTGAAAGTCACGCTTCACTGTGTGTGGCAAATTTTGATTGAGAACTCCCCTGGGGTCCACGAGGACTACTCTAATTGGTGAAGCTCTGCGACCAGCTTTTGGGTCGCTAAAATTGGTGCCAATCAAGTATGAAAAGTCCGTCGTTCCGCGCGCATCTACATGAGACGAAGGACTTTTCGAAAGTCTAGGTTTAAGTTTGTTATGTTTCGACAAAACAGTTGTGTTCTGTGAGAGTGTTTTTGCAGCAGTGGATAAGAACACTTGAAAAATTATTTGTTCCCGGTTGAAGAAATTAATTTTGAAATCACCAAGAATGCAAATGTCATTAGTCGACATTGAAGTTGATTGTAAAAACTTAATTTACTGTCTTGCAAATACTGTAAATACTTAAATGCAAGGAAACCACTTTGTGTCAGTTTGAAACTTTATTTTCATTCGTTTGTAACTTAAGGCTGGTTCACATTTGACATATATAACGTCATGAGAATTGTTGGTGTGAACTGGAAAACGAAAGAATGTCAAGAATACGAAAATGTTCAATATTCTCCTGCTTTTTCTCTCTAAGTTTAATTCTATTACTACTTTTTAGCAATTTATTATTTATTTGTGTACAGTGGTGGCCATACGGCAAAGCTGTATACATTACCATACTGTTACAGTGTACAAAGAAAATACCAATTAACCAATGCTACAAATTCTCAGTCCAAAATTATGAAGACACAGACCAAAGGTATGCACACAACATCACCAAATCCAACAAAAAAAGCATGCAACCCCCTTCACAAATTCATACGTTCTATTTTTTGAAAATTATATTTTAAAGTTTTGCTTTGTGTGCAATTCTTAATTGGCAACAGTTGAACTGCTGTACTTCATTTGAAAAGTTAGGAGTTCATACTACCCTACTGTAAGGGTGTGTTGTTTTTAGTGTTTGTGAATAAGCCTAATTAATTCTAATTCGGTTTGTACATAAAACGAAGCCGGCAAGTAAATGAAGTGGTCGATCTTCATACAATATTCCAAATAAATCTCATCTTAATATCCTGACATTCCTCGATAATCTTAAGTAAAAGTTAACTCTGACTGCTGCTGTACTGAGTGTTTCCGTTGGCAAATGTACTTGTATATCAATTGATAGACAACCTTTATTTCTCGTAAGTACAACAAGTAGCAGCTACTTAACAGGTTTATCTGTCCGGTCAGTGTAAAACGCAGACTGTGACAAACGGCAACGGTGCCTAATCTTAAACAAATACTCATGCAAAAATGGCATTTAATCCAACAACAACCACAACTTAGCGAAATATTTAAAGATCCTCCAAGCGTTTCGTACAAAAGGGGCAGATCCTTAAAAGACGCACTCATTCGAGCCAAACTCGAAGGTGGCTGAAACTCGTGGATAGGAGTTGTGTAGGCCTGTCATCCCCATTGTTATCACGAACACTCCTTATTTTATCCTTATGACTCGTTTTTTATTATTAATATTTTATTTTACCCTCACTTTGCGTTTTACCCCTGGTCTGCAGTCTGCATTTTACTCTCAGTCTCCATTTTACCGTCGGTCTGCAGTCTGCGTTTTACACTGACCGGTAATGTGTCTGGTAAACTTTCGCCACTTTCCAAAATTTTACCCATGATTTCGTCGCTCTGACTAAGCATGGTGGTTTGCTATAACTGGGCAATTTGTTTAACTATTTGGGCATCCCACGGAAACGCTCTTAGGCGTCTTGTTTTACAAAATACTAGGCCTGAAAGGTCTTTAGGAACAAAAAAGAAAAACAACCTAAACCGTTTTCTCAAAGTTGTTTATTTAGCTGAAAATAAGGTAAAAAAAAAACGATAACAAGCCGGTGTTAAATTAAAGTTCCGTTTTAACCTCCAAGTTGCAGGTACCCACCGCAAAATCTCCAGGCGTATTACTTGCGGAATATAATCGCAATGAAGAAGGAAATGACTTCTTGGAAATATTTTTTTCCTTTGACTTTTAATATGAAATAAAAACCTTGCTTTTGTCCTTACAGATTTTCAGTTTCAACTTTAACCCAGAGTAAACGTGACACCCTTCCACAAGAAAGGATTAGCAAAAGATTTTACAACTAACCCTCTGCTCGTTTCTATCCTTTGCCACTCAACTCTTCCTGCATCTGGAAACTCTGTTTTACATTCCTTCTGATTTTTATCTGCGATAAACCGACCTCAAAAGCAGAAAAAGAAGGGGATGGCCTAAGTACGTGGAAATTTTTAAGGACACGACGCCGCTAAGTGCCCACTGAAGTATGAACTGTCCCTTATAACGATTCCCATGTGTTCAAAAGTATTATATTGTTAAACTCATCAATACACCAGGAACAAGCTTCGTTGCTGCTTAATGCTCCTTTATGAATTTATCGAAGATTTCAGAGTGCTAATTCAGAACAAAAGAATGCTTACCCCCTTCTTCAATACAGTAGCCCGCAAATTTGAATTTCGTTATTTTCATAACTTTTATATTTTGATAACGCGTTAAACTGCTGCCAACAATTTTGATTTTGCTATTGCGCCAAAAAAGATCAACGCAAAAGACTATTATCTTATCTGCGAGCCATGTGAAAGTGAAAGATAAGTAAAATGAGCAAAACTTATAACAAAAAACGTCCATACCTGGTTAGGAAGTGTGGGTTGAGTATTGTCGGAAGCATTGATATTCTACATAGAAATCACCGTGTTGAGTCCATTGGAGGAGAATTCAACTATCAGAGATCACCACCCATGTAGTGAAGATCTTGGGTGGACTCAGGGGTGTTGGTTGATTGGGTAGCCAGCCGTCTCCCCACAGAAGCAGTGCGGCAGTGTGGCCAGAGGCAGTGTGGCCCAATGGTTAGGGCGCTTTCCTTGAGATCTGGGGATCCTGAGTTCAAGAAACATTCTGGTCATTGGTTGAATTTGCTCCTGGTAGTCCCTGGTTCAACTTCCCAGCTGCACTTGTAAATAGCCAACTGGTTTGCCTCCGGCCAGTTGGGATTCTTAACAGTTGTTGTTGTTGTTGTCGTGTTCGGTTGTTTCGTTGCTTGTGTTTCATTGGCCCTGAAAAGCCCCTACGGGGAGCGGTCAATTAAGTATGTATGTATGTCGGAGTATGTATATTTGCGGCCCGCAAAAAAGAGAGAGAAATACTACAGTGATCCCAAAAAATTTAACCAACCCACCTAAGAATACAAAGAAAACGAACAATGACATCTTGGGGTAGCAACAATAGACCGAAAGGAAATTGAGACTGAAACTATGTCAGTTAAAATCATTTTGTCCTGAATTACTTCATTTTGACATCCAACATAGACGCGTTTGCGAGCTAAATGATCTAATGGAATAGGCACCTGTTTGCATTTTGGCAGTGATGGAATTTCTGCTACTGTTAATAAATCAACACAACAAGGAGCTGTTGGTGGGATGGAGGCAGTACGATAAACATTCTGCGATCTCGAGCTCTGCAAATTGACAGCATGGCACAAATCAGACCGATTCGCCATAAATCAAAATAAAATTGATAAGCAAATATAAAGGTATCGTTACCTCACTTTGCTGTGATGATTCCTGGGCAGTCCAGGTCTCAGAGATTGATCTTGAGACGGCTGAGGAGAGCAGTCGTGCCAAGTCTTCTCTATCCGCCATAATGTTATTATTTTTAGGCCGTACTTCGCCCACGTTGTAGGACGCGAACGAGACTGAATAATCGCGAAAGACTTATGATAAAGTCAAGGTATATTTCGAGGGGACGTTTTCGTCGACCGTTAGGGACCTTAAGATCTACGACGGCGACGTCAACGAAAACGTCACCTCACAACATCACTTTGCTTTACCATAAGTCTTTCGCGGTTATTCTGTCTCGTTCACTTCTTACAATTTGGGCGAAGTATCCTAAAACTAAATTGGTAGGGGCAATTACAAAGTGAAAATAGAGAAGGAGAGATTCTCTATTCCATGCTCACGTTGTCGTCAAAACCTCAAATTTGGTAATTTCACGTCGTCGTTATGCAGAATACTACAAGAATTCGTGCTAAAATCCGTGCTGCACGTGCGCAGCACGGTTATTTATGCTCTTTTAACCAATGAATTCATTGTTTTGCGGCGTTGTTGTGTCCGTCGCCGTCGTAAAATCTTAAGCTCCCTATATTCCCTAATGCGGAGTTTAAGAAACCACGACGGCAACGGGGACGAAAACCGCGTCACTTCAAAATATACGTTTGAGCTATTCTAAGTATTTCGGGATTATTCAATCTTGTTTACATTATACAATATGTGCGAAGTGTCCTATAATTGGATTGCTACGGACGGATTTGAAGTAAAGAGAGAGACTGAAATATTCACTGTAGTTTGTCCACGTTGTCGTCAAAACCTCAAATTTGGTCATTTCACGTAGTAGTTTTGACGAGTACGGGAGAAAAATATTTAAAAATGAGACCCTCCGTGAGGGTACACTGGGTTGCCTGTGGTACGTGCAGCGTTCTTGGCAATTTTTTTCAAGTTGGGGGGGGGGGGGGGGGGGTCATTAAGACCATTTAAGGGGTCACCCAGAAGTCATACCAGCAGAGGCCCTTTGGCTCACAGGTCCTCACACGTTCGTATGACGAAACAGATCCTTTTCTGAGGTTAAAAACCTGGCTACCGGCCTATTAATTAATCATTTGTCAGAAAGAAGAAATTCCTGTCCTCTTGACACGCATTGCTTACGTGTGGTAGTAACACAGCGATTTATTCCAAGTTGTCCTTGCGTAATATGTAGCTCTAACAATGCACGATATTGTTTTGGTATTGTCTATCATTGTAGTGCCATGGTAGAAGTCTTGGGTAAATAGCCTGAGAAGACATGTGGTTACTAGCAAAGTACTGAACCCAGAAAGATTGAAGAAAATAAATAGGAAGTGAAAAACATTGTCTTCTGGGATGACATGTTGACAGTTGTCCTTGCGTAATATCTAGGTCTAACAGTACACGATATTGTTTTGGTATTGTCTATCATTGTAGCGCCATGGTAGAAGTCTTAGATAAATAGCCCCTTGAGAAGACATGTGGTTACTACTGAAAGTACTGAACCCAGAGAGATTGAAGAAATAAAAGGGAATCGAGAAACATTGGCTTCTGGGCTGACATGTTGATCATGCAACTTTTTTCCACCACAAGTGTAAGTGTGCACTGACAGCACCTGACAGTTTTGTAAACAAACGTTTAAAGCTGAACTTATAACCTGTCCGGCGGGGTTAGTATCTAGAGGGGCGACCTAAGAAATATACCACTCAGTAACGGGAGCATAGGACATAATATTTATACATCGTTTGGATATATATACTGTAACCGTTATGCGGGACAGGGCTCCAAGAATGTCTCACTTGTCAGATCCCAATCAATTTCGCCTCTTCCTTTTGCAGCTAAAAACTCGTTTGCACATTTAAAATAGCCACCAGCAAAGAATCCATTGAAACCAGTGGTTGTCACACTTCTGGGAGATGGATGCTGTCCCTTCAAGATCTTGTGTCTGGTTGTATTAATTAACGAGACTCCGCGACTTATCGAGATGGAATTCGCTTCATACCCCCATAGCATCCAAGCAGAAGGTTGGGCATTGTCGCTGATATACTTGATGAGTAACTTCGTAAATTTCCTCCAAATTGGCAGATGGGAGCCTACTGTTCCCTGCGTTATTGTCAAGGCGGTATTTAAAAGAAGCACTCCTTCATTTGTCCAGTCTGTCAGGTCACCATCTGTAACGTTCACTTTCCATCCCTCTAAGGCCACCTCTAGTAGCACATTTAGGACTGCAGGCACCTCACGGGCATCACCATCAACACTGAAGGCTACTCCCGTTGCTTGGCCCGCTTGGGGGGTAGGGTCTTGGCCGAGAATCACTGCCTTTATTTTATCGGGTGACACCATTTTGAGGGCCTGAAATATGAGTTTCAGGGGTGGTTCAATGTGCGTACCTTTCCCCTTTAAAATATCGGCGAGTTTGAGTGAAATCTTACTTATAGCTTGGGGCACTCCAGCGCCACCGAAGAAGGTCTTCCACTTTGGTGGAAAACACTTGTGTTTGTATATGTAATCTTGCAGTGTGCACGATCTGTATGTTGCTGTTTTGCAGGTACATTTCAACTTCGGAAACGCTTTTGTCTTCAACGATCTCTGAGTTACGTTTACTTCCAGGTCCGACCAACCTCGAGCTCCTGAAAACCAAAATGGCACCTGTTTCAAGCGGGTTCGGGATTTATAGCAAACCGAAGCGTAGACGAATACTATAAACAACACAGCTCTTAATAGCGACCACGAGCAAAGTAAAAATACACAAACAAGGTCACGTGATTTCAGAACGCGAGAAAGTCAATGCGTGACCAATGAATTAAAGCGTTACGTTACAGCACCTTCGCGTTGAAATATCTCAGTTAAATAAATAAATAAATAAATAAATAAAGTTTATTAACATATCAACTTGCAAACAATAAGGCTTGAAAATCTTGATATTTACAGTATTAGGATCGTAGTAAGATATTATTTATTTACAATTGTAACAATTATAATAATAAAAAATGCGACCAAATTATATTATATATACGATTAAATGTTGGGATTGTCCCATTTACTTATAGATTTAGGTATAAATAATGCGCACCTTCCTATAATAACCGCATCTTTTCTCATAGTTTCATAATAATAATAATAATAATAATAATAATAATAATAATAATAATAATGATGATGATGATGATGATGATGATGA
>NC_090877.1:18001358-18003858 GCF_036669935.1 Montipora foliosa | reverse complement strand
AAGCCTGAAAAATTCAGGACTTCAACGGGGTTTGAACCCGTGAATTCGCGATTCCGGTGCGACGCTCTAACCAACTGAGCTATGAAGCCACTGACGTTGGAAGCTGGTCATTTGTGGGCTCTAATGGTCCCGTGAGGAATGAATCAATGATGAATGGTATATGAAATGAATCATATATGAACTGCGGATATGAAATCAAGTAAAGCTATGATCTTCGCAGTTATGAACGCAATTTTTATAATTGCGTAGAGAAGCCTGGAAAATTCAGGACTTCAACGGGGTTTGAACCCGTGAACTCGCGATTCCGGTGCGACGCTCTAACCAACTGAGCTATGAAGCCACTGACGTTGGGCTTGAGCGTCGCACCGGAATCGCGACGTCACGGGTTCAAACCCCGTTGAAGTCTAGAATTTTTCAGGCTTCTCTACGCAATTGTAAAAATTGCGTTCATAACTGCGAAGATCATAGCTTTACTTGATTTCATATCCGCAGTTCATATATGATTCATTTCATATACCATTCATCATTGAAGTAAAATTGTTTAGAGTTTTGTTGAATACCTCACAAACGGTTGAATTTCCTGTCTTGCCTTATACTTTGTTAGGTTATTGCTGGATTATTTATGGAAATAAAGGCAGATATTTTAGGGACATTTAGAAAAGAAAATCAGGATATTTTGGAAAAAATCGAGATATTTAGAAAAAAAAAGAAGGGAATTCAGGAAACATATTTAAGAAATTTCACGTGATATTTGCGTCTTGGCCTAGAATACGTGCAGTCGGCTCGGCGCCAAGCAGGGAAAAATGCGTGCGAGCGAGTGACAATAAGCCAGTTCGGAGTTTCAAAAAAACACGAGCGCGCGTCGGGATAAAAACAAGCATCTTTTGTTATTGTTATCGTTAATTATCAGTCAGTCAACGGGAAATCAGGGAACTTTGTTGTCGGACAATCAGTAGGTTGGCGCAATTGTTTTTTTGGTGCTAAAAGCTACAACAACAACATTTATTTACAGGTAACAAAGTGTTTACAATTTTCGCTAGCTTCCACCCGGAAAAAGAGAAGCCTAATCAATGCGGGCGAAAAGCGACACAAATATAAAGTAAAGAATAAGTTTACATATTTTACACACAGTACCAACCGACTTAACCGTGGTTTGAAAATTGTCTACGACGGAATAGACGTCTTTTGGTTCATCTCCTTTCTTATAGCCCAAGTATTAACCTTGGATGTTCAGAGAGATTTAGTTTGTGTTGAGTAAAAGGGCTGTGCGTTCAACTGTGCATTTAACAGACGCACTTAAATGGATCGCACCCCATATAGCGCGGGACACAAATGACGTCATCCACTCTTCCTCAATGTTGTGACTTACGACTATTTTTTTCTACTTCCCTCGTTTTCGTCGCCTTGGTGGTCACTTATAGTTTGGCCGTTTGACTAGTTCTCCTTCTTGCAGGTGTATTTGTAACCTGTAGGTTTGAGAGAATTGATATATTTCACGAACGATTTAAGAAAGCCCGCTACTTGTCGCTTCTAGTGTCGTTGGTAGTCTTAGTTTACTCTCATCACCAAAAAACCTCACTTACCCGCGCATTTTTGTGCAGGTACGTTGAGTGGTTGTCTTGTGTTAGCAATTTAAACGCTTCAGCGCAACCATAAAAAAGAACTTAAATATTAATGGCGCTAAATGCCCTCTTTCCTACAAGATTTCTTTGCCAAAAATTCAACGAAATTTCTCAGTTTACTACCACTGAGTAATGAAAGCTATGGAATTTTTTGCTTTTGCCATTTAGGTATTAAAAACAACATCAATGTTTTTAGCGGAGCTCCTCGCACGCACGAGAGCGGAGCTAAGAAAATTTAGTAAACCATTCATCAGAGAAATTTTGGTTGTGATGGCAGCGTACGCCCGAACACTCTTTGCGGGGCAGGGAAGGGATTCAGGTGTCAGCCCGTCGGGGAAATAGGTATGTTATATTTTCTTGGCGGGAAATGTGCAAGTCGCATTTTTCTTGGAGGTAAATCACGCATTGTCGTCGCGTTCAAGAACTTGTTTACTTTAGGAACTTGTTTTCAAGTATTTCATACTTTTAGTGAGGAGCAACAAGAAAAAGAGCAGGAACTGAGGGCACGAGAGAACAGGCGACGAAATTTGAGAAATTTAAGCGAAGAAATTTATATTGGATTGCAGACAGACAAGACTTTTAAAAGCGGTTTGATAAGCTCGAACCTGCGATTTTCGGCAAAATCTCCAACAGCAATTGAATTATAAAGGCCGGGATACACTAGGCGATAAGTCGCTGCTACACGTCGCGGGGACATTTCGCCGCAACAATTCGCCTCGTGTGACACGGTTAATTTTTATGAAAATCATCGTCGCTGCGGCAGAATTTTGTCGCCGCGATCTGTCGCACGAATTCAAACCAGTTTGAATTCGTGCGACTAGTTGCAGCGACGAAATTAGCGAAAGCAGCGATGTCGCACCGTGTGTACACTTCCGGCA
>NC_090877.1:17943858-17986358 GCF_036669935.1 Montipora foliosa | reverse complement strand
AGCAAACGTTTCATTTGGTTTGTGATAGTCTTTCTCGTCATAGCCGTTTTAATCATGCAGTAAGATACAGCTGACAGACTTTCGGTTAGAAGTGCACGCGATTCTGTTGATCGAAGAACTCATGAAAAAAGGCCAAGGACTTTAAACTCGGTGTAACACACATTCTTCTAGCAAAGGGAACAGACGGTGAAAAACACAAGACAAGGATAAATGAAGATTCTCTCGGGGAACACATTCCGTCAAGGGGTTGTTCGGGGCCGAGCTTCTTAAAGGATCAGAATTGTGACCAGACACACGGTCACCAAGTTGACACCAACCAGGCCACGTACGTTGACGATATGACGTCGGAGGAGCTGATCAAGCATCAACCTGACATTCATAAGTCACTCGTTGAAGTAAGCCACTGCAGCTACCCAAATTCAAAAGCATACTGAGTATCCTGAGAGCAGTTGGAAGCTACGTTACTGTTGCGTTTGGGCGAGCCTGCTGTGTAGCGATTTCCTTATTTTTCCCGCGAAATAAGACGAAGTGATGTCAAATGCATCACGTGGGGTGTGATGTACTTCGAACATGCTCGATGGATAATCAAACTGTTGTTCGCAGGGTGGGTTAAGGTTACTACCATTCATCTTAAGCTAACTGAAGGTTTGACTGTGGCATCGTTTTTGCTAGCATTCCAAAGATTTACCGGCTGCCTTGTAGGACTTCCCTCAAAGTTGTTAACTGACAACGGCAAAACTTTTTAGTCTGCTACTGTTGAAGTCAAGAAGACTATTCGTTCTGCTGAAGTTCACCAGTATCTGACTAACAAACAAGTCAAATAGGAATTTATCATGGAGAGAGCCCCGTGGTGAGGTGTGTTTTGGGAAGGATAGTGAGAAGAGTGAAACTGTGTTTGAAGAAGTCTATAGGCCGATCCTCCGTAAAATTTGAAGAGTTACATACCTTGATCGTAGAAATTGAAGCTACGCGTACGCTGAACAATCGAACTTTGACATACGTCTTTCATGATAAAATTGTGGTCTCTTACTCCCATCTCTTTCCCCAGGGACTTGATCTATGGTCCTCAAATTGCGGGTTAAGCCTTGCCAGAGACATTATGATGTCATCAGTACAATCAAGTTGCCAACAAGAAGAACGAAGCAACATTTCACACTACGTGAAGGTTTCACTAAACACTCTGGAACACTCTTGATGCCAAACTTGGGTCACTCTCCCATACTAATTTTAAAGATTACTTATTTAAACTTTACCGTAGCAGGAATTCCTTTATTGATCATTTTAAGATTAATTTTATAAAACGTTTTAGTTTTATTAGTAGTTTATTAATCAATATTGTAATATAAGCAGTTCATTATGTAAATTTAGTTGGTCGATCACAAAGGTAGTTAATTAATTAATCGATATGTTTTATTACTTTAATTGTAGGAGGGCCATTATGAAAACTACTGGGTGATCAGTAATCAATGTGCTTCACCCTCGTTAAATAAAGTTCTATTATTATTATTAAATTATTATTATTATTATTATTATTATTATTATTAAACATTGGCGTAAGGAGTACCTTCTGGGATTGCGTGAAACCCACAGAACGAAGCATAAGAAGAACCAACAGTCAGTAACCGTTGGAGACATTGTTATTCTCAAGCAAGATACAACAACACACTGTTGGTGGGACCTAGCGAAGGTTACAAAATTGCTAAAGAGTAGGGACAATATTGTGAGAGCTGCAAAAATTCAAGTCCAGGAGTCACTCCTTAACAATGGATCGCAAGGAAAACCAGTCATCTTGAGACGTGCAATTCAGCACCTCATACCTCTAGAAGTTGGATCTTCTGAGGGACAAATCACGATTGTAAGCAGTGAGCATTCAATGAGAACAGCAATAATGACAGTGTCATTATTGTTGTTCTCAGCCACCACAGTAACTACTTTTTCTCGAACAGTTGCGTTATCAACTTGAAGTACAGACTGCTGTGTTATTATCTTTAGAAGGGTTCCTGTTCAGGGATTCAATAGTCTCTTTTAGAAATTGTTCGTTATTCGTTCAATTTGATTTTCTTTCATGCAATCACACTCCCCCGGGGGTGTTAGAACATTTTGCGAGTGTATACGCGTGTTATCGCACGTGGACTGTCACGTGATATTGTAATCATTAGTCAAATAAAACGTTGTCGGTCGTCATAGCAATTGTCACCTGGACCTACTTCCACAAGTCTTTCATGGGCTTTAATAAAGGGGCGGCCATGTTGAGTCCCGAGGGATTGAAAACTTTTGTTTTGCCCCACTGAAACTCGTTCCCAAACTTTTCAACTTGAGGCTCCGGGTACGAAAGCCATTGTCTATGGCCAATATGGCCGCCGCGCGAGCTCGCGGCCCATAGTCAGGTGATAGAGCATTCGAACGGTCGCGCGTTCACGGTACTCCTGCAAAGCTCTCGAATTTTCTCCGAGTATCCCCAAACACGAAACAGCTTGCAAGCGAGTTGAAAAAGAAATAGAGTACGACAACGTCCGTTTCTCGCCAGAGTTTTCGCCTTTTCCCACAGACAAGCCATTGGAACTATACTACAACCGCCAAGACCCCGTTAGCGCTCCTGTTGGGAGTGAATCCGGATGTTTCCTTTTCGCTTAACACTGAGTGACTGTCACTTCCTTAATAATGAATCATCACCATTTGAGACGGCAACTTGCAACTTTTTTAAAAAGTTCACGGAGCATTTTTACTTTCAACAAACAACTAAATTTATTTGTCACTTAAAGCACATTTAAAATGTGTTTGTTTACAGCTGAGAAAACATGAACCCCACGCGAAAAATTAGTCAGTTGAATTTTGTCAGGACAGTTTCTGCAATTATTATCATATACAAAGCTAAGTAAAGCCAAGTTATGAAAGGGCTCATTTTGAAAAGGTGAAATTATTTCTTAATGGTTTGAGCGCGTCTGGCGCGTTGGGAGAAAACAATCCTTAAATACAAAAGGCGGCGAGCGCAAAGAAACGTTACTGCATAAATTTCGTTGACTATCTAATTCGGTAATCTCCTCTTTCAATAGCGGAAATCGTGTAGGTAGAATAATAACAATTATTGATTGGAGTTTGTAGTCAAATGCAAACTGCAAGGTAGAAACGCGATTTGAGACTACCAAATCAATAATGAGTTCAACGGCTCCTTGCAAACGCCGGAAAAAATGGGAGCGAGCAATTCGTCCATACTTAAAATTTAATGATTTCCGTGTATGCGACTAATGACATCACACAGCCGTTGGTTATAAACCAAGGTCTTTAGATAATTATTTTACCCACACAGTTTGATAATCTTGTTCCAATTTAATTGGTTGTCGGCCTTTCCATTATAGACAGAAGGCTTTCTTAGTCAAATCCTTCCTCTAGAAGATCGTTTGCATAACAGAGCTCGACTGACTGCCCTTGATTGTTAACAAGAAACCTACGTAAGTCGTGCAGCTGACGAGACGGCATCAATCAGTTCATGCTTGATTGTCTTCAAATTGTTCAGTTTGGGCGGAGAGAACTTTCTCTCGGAAACAGACATTCCCCTTGCTAATGGACGGCTTGTCATCTTTGAAAGTTGTAGTTTTACCGGACCTCGACGACAAAGTTCTTTCTGTAGACAAGAAATTCTTCTTCCCGGCATCTACAAGTGTGTCATGCAGGTCAACATATGCATCCGCGGTGCTTTTTGACAAACAAACAAGTAATGGCGAACGAATTGATTCAAGAAAGCTAACGGAGGAGCCCAAAAATGCGAATAACAAGAAACAATTTAGCTGCCCAAGTATCATCGATTTTAACGCGCTCAAGTTCTACCAAGAAATTAAGCCTGTCCATAGGCCGAAGAGAATCTTCAACGGGTTTTTTCCATCGCGAGTCCGGTCCATAAATGCAGGATTACCTTGTGCTTATAAGGAAATACACAATGTACGTGTAAGTTTATATTTTCACTTTAATTACAATTTGAAGCTCCTAGTTTCAGTTGCGCAAGATAAACCTTCCCCTACCCTCCAAACCCAACTTAAGTTACAAAACTACCTTCGCGCTGAAATTAAAAAAAACACCAGAAGTCCCATGGCTTATGAATTAACACTGTGGTTGCTCACGACCTAAGCTGTCAACTGTAGGCTTAGGAAACTATGGATTCTTCAAGTCTACTTACGTTCAGTTTGAAAAAGACCATCGCCATAGACCAACCATGGTGATAAACTTAAACCATGCTTTTCTTTATTCGCCCTGTTCCCCCTTTTACATGTAACCTATGCCTGCGTCAGTCAGGGGCACCCAACGTCACTTTTCGGAAAATATCTGTTCGGAAGGCGATTTGAGACCTAGAATTTTCGGATCATTTGTTGTAAAATTTCTTGCTTGCCTGCCTGTCCTAGGATTTTCGAACATCTAAAGAATGGTATAATTGCCCATTTTAAACGGATTTTTACGCTAAAAAGGTCACCTAGAATTTTCGGGAGCCTTTTTTCTGGCTGAACTTTTCGAAAAGATAAGCTTTGATCCCTATAATTTTCGAATCAATATACTTTCAGCTAGGAAATCCGAACAGATGAAACATTTTTAGGGGATAAAAAATATGCCTATATCTTCCGTTTAAATACGAAAATATGTTTAACAAAGCGATGTTTTGTGGTTTAGAACTATATTCTCGTTGGGTGCCCTGGTCAGTATTCTGTTAATTCTGAAATAATCAACTGAATTTGCCGCCTTGATCAAGAAACAGCTTTCAAAATGAATCGTCGAATGCTGCATATGACATCAACATTTTAGACAATACGTTGTTTACCGCTAAAAGCTTTTTGCTCAATTAACAAAATGAGACAGTGCTTCGACAATTTGGTGTTTTGGGGTCAGTGAATAAAACCACCAAACTATTGTTTTCCAAAACCAATCAACAAAAGAAACCATACTTCTTGAAAATTGATTATTTGGATTCTTAAGAGAGTAAATTTATCTTTTTCTACTTGTGCATGCAACTAGAGAGACAAAAGTTCCTTCTGAGTGAAACAGATGAGACGAGTCAATGTTGCCATGGAAAACGAATACAGCGCAAATTATAATTTGGTTACTCTCAACGTACTAATCATTTTACAAATAGTCTTCGATTTCTTTACTTCTTCAAGAAAATATTTCAATTCGCCTTACAAACCACAAGCTTTAGCCTTTTATGCCGGCTTAATGGTGGCAAGATATAAATTATATACGAAAATGACAAATTGATATTGGCAATTTTTAAGATGAATACTTTAATTTTATTAGGTTTGGAGGAGCGCAGCAGATTTCCTGAAAGGGGCTCAAAATATTTTCCGTTTCTTGAAAGTTGTGACAAAGAAGTCGCATATTGGCACGTAATCTGAAATGGCTGGATATCAATGAATTTAAAGATTTTAATTTGGTGTGAAAACAAAAAATAACTGTGCCTGCTTGTATAGAAAACAAACAAAAAACAAACAGAACGAGAGAAAAGAAATTAGACACGCAAAGCAAGTTTTTCATTATTGATTTCGTTGGACTAAAAAATGTTGAAGTATCCTTATCTTATGAATTGAGTGCAATTTGAATACTTTTTCCTTCTTAACCAAAATCGAGAGGGGATTTATAGATGTGAGAAACGGTTAACCATTTTCCTAGGACAGTTGGAGTCGATCGCAGAAAAGGAATCCCTCACAATCAGTTGTTTTGCTTTGTTAAAAAAAACACAGACAGGAAAACTTGTGTAAACTTGTTTAGCACAACAAACTTACCATAAGGGAGCTCATTTCCCGGAATTTCCTGTAATTTTAATCATGAACAGCCACTGCTTAAATTTAAATTTTCGATCAGCTTTTCGAACATTTCGTAAACGAGCCGAAATTCTGCGGGTCGTCTGAGTTCCAGAACCCGACCCGACCCGTTTCTCGAAAGTCTCGAAAAGCCATCTGTGAAATTGCCAACCGCTTGTTTTGGAAAGCCGATCTTTTCACATGCTTCAAGGTAACAAAAAGAAAAATGACTATGAAGTTTGACGACTTAAACCCCCTCCCTTCTTGAGATACAAAGGGAATTGGGACACTCGAAAATGGCCCGTAAAGTTTCGGGACTTTCGAGAAACAGGCCCCAGGGTATCGCTCGATGACTTTATCGGAGCCAATAGAGAGCTTACGAAACGACGACGCCGACGGCAACGACGACGCTACAAAACAATAGGTTTAGTGAGCAAAAACAATGGCTCTGCACGCTCTGCACGTGCGTTTTACATTTCGGTACATTTCTTTGCCTTCATCTCCTAAATGACGACGTGAAATGACCAAATTCAAGGTTCTGTGGAGGACGTTAGCACATGACGATGAGTTTTCAGTTCTCTCTCTACGCTTCCAACCCACTCGTACCAGTTTAATTCCTCAACAGTTACTACACATTTTTACCGCGAAACGACATGAAATAGTTTCGTAGTGATATAAATAACGCGAACTCGTATTTTTAAATGAAGTCCTCGCAGCCGTCGTCGTCTTCGTTTCGTAAGCTCCCTAATTTTACTGTATGACGTCATTTGAGGAAAATCCCTAGGTTTCGAGGGGTTTTTACATGAGACCGGGACGAACTCAGATTGGCATGAGTTATTCGTATCGGCCTCCATTGCGTTTACATGAGACCGGTCTGACTTCGTCTCAGTTGCTGGACCGAGACAAGAAACTCTCGTACAGGTCTGAATTCTTCTCTTCGTACCGTTCTAATTTAAATGACAACAAATTTCAGAACGGGTCCAGAAATTTCAAGCTTGTATGCTTTTGGGGCAGCAATATATTTGTTAGACGAAAAGATATCAACCATGCACCAAGCATTTCGTCCAGGGTTTTATGTATAAAGCAGTTGCAAAAATTTCATATTGGTACGTGTTCATGACGGTCCGAGTTTGTCCCGGTACCTCCTCAATACCTCCTCAGTCCTAATGGCTCTGACGGATTTGAACTCAAAACACTGACGCCTTCTTGGGCTAGCCAGGAGGCAATAAGGGACTTTGATTCGATTTTATGACATCAGAGAAGAAGCAAATGTATGTCTTTGTTGTTTAAATAGGAGGTTACTCTCGAAGAGCTAGTTCCAAATCCCAACACACCACCTTGCCGAGACGGAGCAGTGCTCTCTGGGACCGCTACAAACTGCAGCTTACGATCTGAGCCTATCACATTTCCGAACGAATCAGACCCCCGACTGTCCCCTCGACTTCCGTCAAAACAAGACACAAGAAGGGGAGTGTACTCGCTGAGAAACAGTTCCCCGTCCCCCTGGGTTGGCAGGTACAAACTGAAAAAGAAGTCTATTTCCGCGTCGACTTACGTGGAACTGAAAAACAAGACTTCGACGCCAGGAAAACAACCTGTTCGTGGATTTTCTAGCTAATATTTAGTGGAATAAAAAGGCCTCAAATTACTAGTACTTAAAGTCTGATTTCTGAAAGGAATCCCTATCAAGGAACGTAGTGACTTCCATACTAGGTCTTCGTCATGAGATCACGGTGTTCTAACAAATAAAGCTAAAATTAAGACAAGTTTTTAGAGACGAATTCAGCTTGCACCTGTAACCATAGAATTCTCAATGTAAAGGGTTTTATACAATAATCTCAATGATGATGAAGTTTGATTGGTTCTCAGCCACACACCTTTTTGTTCTTACCACATTTTTCACGACATCTTTGATCTATTACTGAAGAGACGCTTGGAGCCAATTTCTTAAAAAGTGAAAATTAATTAATCTAAAAATAAAACAATATTCGAAAAAGCCGTGACACAAATACACAGCAGTTCATGGGGTACTGTTTCGCATAAAATGAATAATTTATGGAAGTAGAAGAGCATATGAATTAAGGAAATGACAGAAGCTCATCACGAAAGGGGAGAAACTAATTCCCTCGCTTGAAGGTGCGTTTGATTGACTCTATTCCGGAATAAAAATATGTGGAGTGATGATTTAAATGGTATTTTTAAAATAGCATTTTACCAGGTGTTTGACAATTTCAATGTGAATCTCCGTAAAAACGAAGGGTTTCTAACTTGTATTCCATATATTCCTATTCCGGAATACGGTCAATCGAAGGCACCCTTGTGTGTCCTTTTTCTTAGGCCTGGTTATTTTTTTCTTGTTTAATTTATGCATTTGACGTGAAAGGAGACATCGTGCTGATTGGTTAAAAGACAGTAGTATATTTGGAGGGAACTCTGTCCTAAATATGGACGGTTTGAAAATTAAAGCGACAACTCCATTGGGAGATATAGTAGGTGCAAACCTTGTTACGAGCTCCCGGAAATGAGCAATTTATCTATGTGAAAATACAGCTTACTAGAGTCTGAGAACAGTTAACACACCAAGAAACTATGGATTTAGTTTTCTATATTTTGGGAGCGTTTTTAATAAAACAATTATTCCACTCGCGCTTGTTGGATGTGAGATGATTATAGCCAACTCGGCGCTACGCGCCTCTTTGGCTATCTATTATCTCTGTAGTCCCATACTACCTTTCGCGATTGTCCCGAACGCTCTTAGGCTTCTTTTGGACAACCTTTCTCGAAACAGCTGTATATAATAAGCTGCATTCACGCGCTGAAATTTTTACTTACTGAGCCTTTTAACGCCACTTTTCCCTAGATCCAACCCTCTGTGGTCCAATCGCAGGGGCACCCGACGTCAATTTTCGGAAAATATCTGTGCGGAAGACAATTTGAGATCTAGAATTTTCGGAACAGTTGTTGTAAAATTTCTTGCTTTCCTGCCTCTCCTAGGATTTTCGAACATCTGAAAAATAGTATAATTGCCCATTTTTAACGGGTTTTTACCCTAAAAAGGTCACCTAGAATTTTCGGGAGCCTTTTTGACTGAAATTTTCGAAAAGGTAAGTTTTGATCCCTATATTAATTTCCGGATCACTAGACTTTCAGCTAAGATATCCGAACAGATGAAAAATTTTTAGGGGATAAAAACTGAATATGCCTATATCTACCGTTAAAATACTAAAATACATACAATGCTATGTTTAAGTGGTTTTAAACTATATTCTCGCTGGGTGCCCCTGCAATCGGTCAGTTTTGAACGTGAGCAATGGCAGCCCGTGAAATCCAAAACTTACACTCAAAGTAAACGGCCTTTGGATAAATATCAAAGCTGAAAATTTTGCCAGACAGGTGTTAAGCAAACACAGTTTCAAAATCTGAAGAAAACAAGGAAGTGACTTTTTTACCACAGGGTACTTTACTTTGAGTGGAAACTTGAAGTCAATGTATAACCACTTGAGATCATATCGCCCGACCGAAAACGCTTCGTCGATGTTCATTTTTGAGGCTTTTATCCAAAAGCTCGTTCCAGAATTTTGATTTTTTATTTATTATATACTCAACAAAATATCGCGTTTCTCATTGGTCAATGACGAATGCATAAATAGGTTATAGTTAGTCTTTATAGAGTGAAATATGGAAGTCGCTATGGAAACAAGGGGATGGAGCAATTTTGTTGAGTATATAAGAAATAAGAAATCGTATGAACTTGCTCGTGCAAGATCAAAGCCTTACGCACGGGAAAATGCACTTAAAAAAACCTCAGCTCTGAACCAGAGTTAAACGCTTCAAAGGAGCGAGCTTCCGATAAGAGACAATGGCTTGAATTGTCAAGGTATTAAGTGCAACGATCAGTTCTCTCTTTCATTTAATTTTGATTCTCTTTAACAAAAGGCACCACCATTGCCCTATGAGGAAAAACCCCTCACAAATCCTGATTTTATTCCAGAGAGCCTTGAAATTATGTTTATTGTAGTATGCCAGATTCAAATATTTTGGTGTTTGCTTGAAAGCCGAGGAAAAAACCGGCCTGTCTTTTCCTTCCAGGCACGCCTTCAAACTCGTTCCCACGGTCTCTTTTCTCTGGCTCCATTGTCGTTCTCCTCAACGACAAATCAGGCAGAAAAGAGAGACCCTGGGAACGAGGTTGTCAATATTCTTAACAAATGACTAGGGCTGCAACGATACATTTTCTCATGGTACGATACACATCTCGATACAAGTGCCACGATCTACGATACATATCTCGATACATCATTGTATCGAATGTTCACGAATAATAATAATAATATCGCGATAATTTTGTTGCTTAAATATCGATATTCGTATCGTGGCAAAAAATATCGCGATTCACTGGTGCACCGGTGTATCGTTGCAGCCCTACAAATGACCTGATTACTTTCCCTCTAAGGAGGTGTACAATGGAGGCTATCTTGTTTAACAGTGTCTTATTTCTGAGTCCAAACCGTTCCGTCTTTCATCTAAAGAACAAGTAATCTCATTTTGACTGTTTGTTTTGTAGAGGGCATTAGCTGCAAGCGATGCTTTGTCTTTAAGTGCTTCAGGATCCTCAAGCAACTTATCCAGGGTTTTGACATCAAGTTCCAGTAACATTCCTGTGATTTTATCTGCATGATCAGGATACCCCTCACAAATTAAGTGATAAAGCTTTTCACCAATTAGTGTTTTATCTGACTTCTTTTCAGGCACAGAGGTGGTTACCTCAGATTCCTTTATCTGGTTGTTTAATGCTTCTAAGGCAAGAGTCACTTTCTCTTCTAGGGCAACATTATCTTTAACTATGATCTTTAAATCTTCCAAGTCCATTTCAAGAAGCATTCCTGTTATCTTGTCAGCGTGTTCTACACTGAAACTACATACCAAATCATACAGTTCTTCACCAATCACTGTCTTATCCAACTCGGTTTCCAAAATAACCTTATCTTCACCATTTTGGTTTGGTTCTGCAAAATTTTGCAAACATTCCATAACTTCCTCAATCTTGTTTTCTAACAAGTCAGTATCTTTGATGAGGAGTTCCAAACTTTGAACATCCATTTCTAACAAGATTCCTGTCAATCTTTCAGCATTTGTAGGGTGCTTATTTTCTATGAAAGAAAACAGTGTTTCACCCAGGGCCTGTTTTTTGTCAGGAAAATCACACTGGCCTGCAGATTCTTTAGATTTTTCCTGAAAATGGGACTGTTCAGCATCCAAGTCATTAGGTTTTTTATTCATGTCATGGAACCCATAGTCTTCATTCTTGTTCTCTTTACAATTCTCCCTGTGAAAAGAAAACATCAAGAAAATTAAAATATTATTTTTTATAAAATGTTTGCCTCCTTGTTTGCAATTCAAGTAGACAGAGCAACCAAACTAGTACATTACCATTTAGGGCTTTACTTAACCTCCACATAAATTGTCTAATATCTAAGCTGAGTTTGGTAGTCTATTGCTATTGATGATCCATCTGGCAGGAAGCCACTTCATAAATATATCTTTAGTGATACATGTAATATGCTTTTAACAAGTCCAATTTTTAGGTTCTAACCAGACACAAGGATTTTGGTCCCCAAACCTTTTTCGTGTGGCCAGGATGGAAAACTTAACAGTTCCGGTAGTTAAGCAAGTATTCAAGATTTTGAGCTCTATCCTGTAGGGAAGTCTTTGGGTATGCCTCTAAAATACCAAAAATCCTTGACAGAATGTGAGCAATTTCTATAAAACAACCACATCCTTATCTGCCCTTCATTCCAGTACCTCGCTACACCAAAGTTCCATTCCTCACAGCCAATTTTGAGAAGACAATGCACTATTTTAGTACAGCAAAATAATGGTAGTCTTAACATTTACTGGAAAACTATAGCCATGAAAGAGCACTGTTACTGTAGTATCTCATGATATTGATTTTATATCTTCATGGCAAAAATGCCACAGCATGCATAATTATGATGCACATTGGAATGCATGGAAGTTTAGACAATACCGCCGACAGAAAGGCAGGGATACTTTTCCCAAATATATAGATGTGCTCCTGAAGATATGGCTCACATTCTCTTGGACAAGCTGCTTGTTTAGAAGAAGTACAACCATGACAGTACCTTATCATAGTTGCATGCATCAACTGAGAGAGGTTGGTGTTCCTGGTGAACTGTGTTTTGTACCTGCCCCCCCTCCCCCCCAAACATTTGCAGCTGGAAGGGACTAGTGACAAGCAAAGATTTGCCACTGACAGAATGGACCGGCCTGCAAATTTCAAGTCTGCAGATTACTGGTGTGTAGATTGTTTTAAACAATTTTAGAACAGTTTTCTAACACACTTAAAATCACCTATTGATATTAATCTGCCAATCAGGTCAGGGTAGATCAAAGCTTGGTCAGTGCTTATCTGACTGTGTTAAATACCATGACAATTTAGAGTTTTTAACTAATAATAATAATTAGTATCACCCAGCTAGTGGACTAATGCAAATCCTGCTGGCTACACAACTAGACTCAGGACCATTAGTAATAGTCCTTGAGTAGCGAAAAGCGTGACGCTTTCTTTGTTTTATTCCCAAATAAGTAATTTTTCAACTTGCATTTGCTAACATAATTACTGCCTTTTTTGTCCAACTAGTTGGGTGATACTAAAACAATTAGACCCTTCTCCCTCAAGGGCCACAGGTTTAATTGTTTAGCGTTTGCCATGCCTTAAGCAACCACTAAGGCCAAGAACTTTATTGGTTGCCGAAACAAAGGGTTCTTTGCTGTGATCAACAACAATAAATTGAAGAACAAAATGGTTGAGGCTGGGACAGGGGGGAGCTCGGGAGACTAGGGGATGGGAGGGGTATGGGAGGTGGGAGAGAAAAGGGCAGTAAGTGGGAGTTCTAAAAGGGGGGAGGCAGGAGAAAAATGCAAAACGCTTCTTGTTGTCATTTATTAATGCATTAGAATACTCTAAAAAATAAGAGCTCAATATGATAATTGACTTGCATTAGCATCTTGTGAGCAATCAAACAAACAAAAATTTGCGCTTGAGGCTGAAAAACAGGCTTACTTCTACTGAAAGTGTCAACCCCTTCATAGTGGTTACATCATAGGTCTTGAAATGCCAAGCGGCTGTCACGTAATGTACCCGTCAAATTGAACCTTCAACATTCTTCCCCCCCCCCCGGGCATACCCAGGGTATTTGACTCGTTTTCCTGGCTGGGGGAGGGAATTTGATCATCTTATTCTTCCCGGGCGGGGTATTTGATCACCACTCATAGGGGGAGGGGAATTTGATTGCTGGCCTCGATTTCATGTTACGTATCCACGTGGGTTGATAAATCATGGCGGAGACAAACTTTAGACGACCTTAGATGCATTCAAAGGTAAAGATTCTACATTTGTGGCTGATTGGTTGAAAAGGAAAGGCTCACAGAAAGAGATCTTTATGCCTGTTACCTGTCCTCCTTGTGCCTCATGCCGTGTAGGGCCCTGGTTCTCCTTGGTGTTGTCTATTAAACCATGTTTACATACACAGCTTCAGAAGCATAATAGAGGCTACTGAAAAGTTAAAACAGTAATCTGGTAATTTTCTTGGAGGTGGGGGCATTTGATCACCTGAAATGGATCTATGATGAGGCATTTGAACAGCTTTTTGGCCCTGGGAAGGGGGCATTTGAACAAAAATTTTCCAAAAATTCAAATACCTGGGGTTTTCCCGGGGGGGAGATGTTGAAGCCTCAATGTGACTGGTGCATAACGGACGCATAACTGCTACAAGACAAGCAAAGTGACAACGGAGACACCTAAGAATTACGTAGCTAAATGACCAAGAATGTGTTTTGAGTCTCCTAATTTATAGAGGACGGGAGCAGAACTGAAAACGGTTGGAGCTGGGGAAGAGGGAGGTTCTGATCCCCCTGTTCCCCAATTTCCCCCACCCAAAAAAAACAAAAAACAAAAAACAAAACAAAGAACAAAACAGAAAAAAACAAAAAACAAAAACAAAACTAAACAAAAACAAAAACAAAAACAAAAGCAAAAGCAAAAGCAAAAGCAAAAGCAAAAGCAAAAGCAAAAGCAAAAGCAAAAGCAAAAGCAAAAGCAAAAGCAAAAGCAAAAGCAAAAGCAAAAGCAAAAGCAAAAGCAAAACAAAACAAAACAAAAAAAGGGCAAGTTTTGGTGTATCAGTGCCAGCTTGTGGTTGACCAGAATAGATTAGCTTGAATGGCTTCTGAGACCACAAAAACACAAATACATTCATATCCAAGTGAGGCTATTTGCCTCGACCCTTAACTAACACTTAGGCCCTTAGACCTATCTTCTCAAAACATGACGAGGCAAGCACTGAGGAACAAGCTCTTATGAGACTAAAACAATCCCAGTTAATCAATTAGGTATTAGTTCGGTATTAATTATGGGGAAGGGATGGCACAGTGTTGAGATCACTGGCCTCCCACCACTCAGGGTCGGCCAGGGTTTTTGGGTATGCAGTATACAGGGGCTTTTCAAATCGGGTATGCGGTATATTGCAGCTTAAGGACATTCGTGCCCATTGCTACTGCGCATCCTTACAGCGCACGCAAATTCACATGCCCCGCCATGCATCGAGCGCATGCGCTAAGTACTAAAATGAACAATGATAGGGCAGATGGCCATTGCTGTAGCTTTGCTTGGATTTAACTATCTTGGATCTTCGGTGACCCCTACTTTTCTTTTCAGAAACAGATTTTATTAACAATTATCTCCACATTGTCCAAAAATAAACAAAAAATCAATGTGGGAAGTTAACAAAATTTCAAGATTTCTGTCCTGGGGACATGGAATCCTGCCATCTTGCGGCTGCAAGGCGCATGAAACTATGGTCGCTAAATGCGACCTTGTTCTTTTAGGAACCTCAACAGTTAACTAAATTCACCAAAACAAAAGTTTGGCAGAGAACATTTCACTTCAAAGATGGAATTGCAATATTTGTGGGCTTACAGACAATGTGGCCTAATTCGCTAAACAAGACAGATTTTTTCCGATTTAGGGTGTTCTTCCGGGCAAGTTCTCTCCAAAACGAAGTTGGTGACCCCCCATTTTTTTTGCATTTCTGACATCACTAACTCATCATCTTTCAATGGTAAAATTTGAAGAAAAAAATCAAGGTTAGAAAATTTTCGTGCGAACTTCCTTAAATACGGGTATTCAGTATATTACTTTCTTTGAATTTGACGTATACAGTATACAATGCTTCCATTAATTTTGGGTATATTTGGATGAATTTTGGGTATTTTTGGGTATTTTGGCCAATTTTTTTCGGGTACACTGGTATACCACTACCCCCCCCCCGGCCGACCCTGACCAATGTCACGGCCCGTCGGCATCATAAGTAGGGGTTTTCTCCGGGTTTTCCGATGAAGCAACCTATAACTTGATTTGATTTTTGATTTCTGTTCATTGTCGCCAGTTAGTGACCCAGTGATAAATACACTTGACACTAAAATTCAAGTTCATTAATTAAGTTTAATGTGTACAACGTCACCTCTCCAAGGTATTCAAGCTCCTTGCAGCTATGTGGATTCTGTTCACAAGCTCTTCGCGACCAGCTGTTGTCGAAACAAGTTGCCTCAATTCATCATAATCCGCCTCTAAAAGCATTCCGGTAACACTCTCGCTTTTTTCTGGGTAGTATTCATCAACGACTTCGTAGATTTTTTCTCCAAATTCAGCCTCTTTTTTCTCCCGATCAACGCTCACCGATGTCCCCATAGTTTGTCGTTCTTAAAACTTGAGTTAAAATTTTTTGGTACAAGAAACGGGTAAGTAAGTTTAAAACACTCAAAGTGATGTCCAAAACTTATGCTTTCACATAAGCACTTTAAATCAAATGTATCCCATTGTCTTTAACAAGGAGAACTGTACATTGTACGTGAAATGAAAATAAGGGCATTACAAGGCATTACATGAAGTGTTCTCTTCACCAGTGTCCTCTCCTTCATTCCTCACCTCGCACTAATAGGTGTTTCAAAAATGGCGCGGGAAGAAGACTTAAAGGTATTTTGACAAAAAAAAAATTCTTAAAACCGCTTTTTCCCATCGTTATCTCTTATTTTTACTGTACCATGATCCAAAAACGCAATTACTTGTATTTGCAGGCGCAATATTTGGAAGAAATGCCGGATTGTTTGCGCGATTTGTTCGAGCAAACAAGTTCCCAGATCGAACTAGAGAAACGCTTTGCGTCGCACAATCGTTCTTCAGTGCAAGCTCCCAATTCAGTGTTTGGTAGTTGTGGGTTGAAGCTTCCTCCTCCTGTGGTAAGAATTTGAGCTAAAATCAAATGCTTTTGCGGAGACTTCTGGCTAGGAAATAACATTGTTCCGCGTTCTTTTTTGCATTGAGTCAACACAGATGATGGCGACTGACCCACCGTATTTTTAATACTCTATGCTTTTGCTGCATAGTTGCCAAGGTTTTATGAAATCAAGACGCTGAAAGGATATTTTAAGTTTGCATTCTTATTTAGGCAATTTCTTTTTCGTTTTTTTATCAATTTACACCTTGTTAAAACTGTTCAACACCAAGCCACTGTTCAAACAAAGTTTTGTACATAGATGCACTAATTGCCAATTATGAGTTTATTAATAATCCTACATTGTACAAAGACGAGAGCATTCCTATAGAGCAGCTAAATTGAAATTTTTCTCAAATCTAGTCAAACTTATTACTGTACACCTAACATGACTTGTACGCAAATTTTATACAACACATGTTTATATCAAGGGATGTGTTCTTATTAACTTTTGTTTACGAACACCAGACAAGGAAAAAAACTGACTAAATGCAGTTGTAAGGGAGGTACATGTTGTAAATTGCAAGATGTGTTGCGTCAAGGTGAACTACATGAAGTACAAATCTGTTCCCTGTTCCAGAGCGGTTTTCAATTGAGTGTCGAAAGTAATTAGCGAATTACTTGGTTTTACATTACTTCACTCATTGATTGGTTCAAAGTTCTCAAACCACTTTTTGAACCAATCAGAAGTAAAACCAAAACCAATCGTGGCTCGTGCGTGCACATTTTCCCGCGCTTTGTGTCGGCTACGTGTAATTACTTCGAGTTTTGATTGGTTTACTGGATTTTTTCCATTCTTTTTTGATGGGCCAAAATAATTACTTTGGTTTTGGTTTTACGACACTCATTTGAAAACCGCTCTATTTATAATTCCTTAATAAGCCATTTCTAAGTTGCTGTTTGCCTCAGGTTCAAAATGAGTCTTGGTGCTAAACCATTCTGATGATAATAGGTTTGATTTGCATGAAAATACATCGCTCATTTCCATTTTGAATGGTTGTGCACCAGCACTCGCTTTGAAACCGAGGCAAACAGCAACTTGGAAGTGGGCTATTTAGAACCACATCAGTCTCACTGGCTAATGCAACGTATGAGAAACAACTAAACTGCATTGTGCAAAAATTCTGTTCAGAAGTAAATAAAACTTGACCATTTACAATTTGCCAATAGTTTTATTTTGTCATTTATCATGTCTTGATTCCAGCTTACAGAAGAAGAAAGAGCTGAGATGCGTCAGTGTAGACGAGAGGCAGTAAAATGTGAAGTCAGACTGTTTGAAAGGAGAAGAGAAAAGTACTCTAACTTAATCTTACAGGTCATGTCAGTAATGGACAAGATTCAGGTAAAACATAGTAATTTACTCTCTAAATCTATTACTTGCACTTGCACTTGCACCTCAACCTGCAACAAAGTTGTGGGCATTATCTGCATGCAAATGCAAATACAACCAAGAGGAGTGAGAGCGAAAGCATCCCCCACTGCCTAGCAATGTGTCTTCTTTGTGGTGTTGCCTTCATTTTACTACTACTTCTACTACTAAGAATACTATTGCAGCAGCCCACTTTTGCCTTTGCTGCTGCTGCTACTACTACTACTACTACTACTACTAGTACTACCAATCATCATATGGGCTTGTTACAGAAGTGAGGCAGTGCTTTACTCTGGACATGGATCCTTTGCAGTTCGTGGATTGTGCATTGTACGCTGGTTAAGTATTTTAAATACTATAAATTCCTTGTTGTACCCCAAGAGACTGATCCTGATCATTCCTGGAAGCAGGTTTGGAGTTCGTAGCTGTGAGAGTACTGACCTTTCACAAGTGTGCCCAGCATTATGTACAGTCATGCATGAGTTTGTACAGTTGTATGTTCTACACATTACTTTTGGAGTATTTTTCTATGGTTACTCTGGCTTTCTTTTCTAACAAAAAACAATGTTTGATTTGATCTGATTAAAAACATTTGTGTGATCTAAAGTTCTGATTAGGAAAGCTTTTGTGCTCAAGCATATACACTTCAGACTTAAATCAAGACATGCATAACACTTGTCCACAAAATGTTGTTTATAGAAGGTAACAATAAACTGTATATGGCTAATGGAACTGGAGCCAACTGTTTAGACAATCTTTCCTTAGACGGGTGTCTGGAAAACAAAGACATGGAAAACAAAGACTGAAGACCCAAAAAACGAAGAACCACCAGAAAAAAAATTAACATACCAAACAGCAAATAACAAGCACATCATTTGTGTTAATTAAAACATTAATATTATTGATAAGCTATCTCTGGTGAATTATGGAAGGGTCTTCGTTTTCCACACACCCAGGCTGGGAAGGTGGAAAGTGAAGATCCCCAAAAACAAATACATGCAATTACAAACAGAGGCTAGTGAAACTCAACAGCCCTATTGTTTGCTGAGTCCTACGAGTCATTTCAGGCGAATTATGTTAGGGTCTTAATTTTCCATATACTGGCCTGGATGTTTGTAATTCACCTGAAATGACTCGTCTGCCACATCAAACAGTAGAGATGTTGTGTTTGGCTAGCCTGACTGTTTGTTATGATTGTATTTTTTGTGGGGGTCTTCATTTTCCACAGACACCAGCCTGCGTGTGTGGAAAAGGAAGACCGTCCCGTAATTCACGAGAGATAACATGTTGATTGTTTTAAATAACATGAATGACATGTTTGTTATTTGCTGTTTGGTGTGTTATTTTTCTAGGGGTCTTCGGTCTTTGACTTTAATTTTTCAGGTCTTCATTTTCCGTACACCCCTCCTTGGACTGTGTGCAACAAGTGGGTTACAGCAGAGGCCACTGGACATGATGACAATTTTCCTGTTAACTGTACTTCTTGGTACAGCTATGTAACATGAACCGCATTATCCTACATGTTTAGAGACGTGCAAAGCTTACAAGTGCAAATTCTATGAAAATTCTTTATTGTTTTTGTCAGGAAAACAGAGGAGCAAAGCAAAGCACTGGAAATGTAAGTGAGAGAGCTATCTCCATTGAAATGACAGAGACAAAGGATGCTTTACATTCAGAAGAACCCTTTAAAACTGGCAATAAAAGAAAAACATGGGATGTGCCAGGGACTAGAGAAAGTAAAGAAAAGGGATCGAAAGCAAACTCCATTGTTGATTTGACTGAAAATTATGGCAGCTACGTTTCCACCAGTGAAAGTCAGTCAGAACATTTCCACAATTCTTTTGAGTTGACTAGTATTGGACGTAATGAAAGCAGAAACTTTGAGCATATAACTAGACAAGATCTGAGAGAGCATGCCAGTGATACACAGCTTGGATTTGAGCATGCAGATCCACCTCTTAGCTCCACTATGTATAAAGATGTTGCTGAGATAAAGAGACCATTTTCACAACTTTCTGTGATCTCAGAGGGAGTGATGTCAGATTGTGAATTATCTAAAACTCTGATAAACAAACAGGAATCAATTCAAAAAGGGAGAAGAGGTTTAGAGTTTGACTCCTTGGCATCAACTTCATTGTCTGTGGCTTTTTCAGGTGAGAGATTTGTTTAATGTGTACACCTGTTAGGGTTTGCATTGACAACTAGATATAACAATGGTTGATGACGCTGATGATGATGACAATGACAATAATTTAGTATAAAATAGGAAAAGAAATATTAATATCAAATCCAACATACATGTAACATTGTTAAAAGTCTAACTGGCCAGAGGCAAACAGTTTGCCAGGTACAAAGCATGGTATGGTTTAAAGTCAAGCCTAGTATCTCTTGTAGCTGTTTTCATTGTTGTTACACAACCCCCTTCCCCTCAGAGGAGTGTTGTGTGACGACACTTTAAAGTGGCTGCAGGGGAGACTGCAGCCAGTCAGTGTTGAGGGCAGGATGCAAAAGCAGGGACTATAGCACTCTCAGTACTGAGTGGACCAGAATGTGCCAGCCCTATAATATTCAAAGGACTTTTTTGGTGATGTGAAACGAGAGCCTTGATGTGAAAAGAGAGCCTTTACTTTAAATTTGCATTTTACTGCAAACAAAACGTGGAATTCTTTCAGGCTTACTTGCAGTTGCTTAATAACTTGCTCACCTAACTTCAATGATCTTCCTTCTTAACTTTCATTTCATGTTCATTGGATGCACTTCAAATATTTGAAATTGCATAATAATATTGTCTCTTTTTATAGGACTGGTGTATGCCAACTGCAAACTGGAGACAGCAGACTGCAGACTGCCTACAAATGCACTGATAAACAGTATTTAAGTCTAAGAACCCATTTCAAGTAGCACTGATAAACAGTATTTAAGTCTAAGAATCCATTTTAAAATGGGTAACTTTGAATAACTGCAAGTAACGGTTAGTCTGCAGTCTGTAAGTGTCAGGCATCTTCTCTTTATTACCTTTACCATTCAACTTTGACTGTCACGGTGATCATCAAATTTAAAAGCAGTTGTTTGACATTGAAAGCATCATGAATGCTACATACAGTGTGTTCTACCTGCTGGTTGTTGGACTTTCAAATGTCAGATTTTACCTTGAAGAGGTACATTATAAGGTCTTCCTCTTCTCTCTGCAGATTTCACCAATGCAACAGCTAGTTCGGTGGTAGAAATAGATAAAAAATCACCAAGCCAGCAACACCCTGACACAGAAGCAGAAATTGCAAATGCTTCTCATTACCGAAATTTGAATGAACAACAATCATCCGAAGCTCAATCGGAAAATCTCCCAACAAACAAAAAGTACTCTTCTGGATTGGTTGAGAACCAAAAATCTCAAGCTATTAGTGCCTCAAGGGGGCCGTATCCACCAAACCAAGACATGACGCTGGTGAGCTTGGAACAACTAAGACAGAAGCTTCTTGAAGAGAAGCAAAGACACTTAGATGCTCTTAAACATCAAGAACTGAGGCGACTTCGCAAACAACAGAAAGGGCAGTTTGTTGAGTTTGGTCAAGCTTCTGCTTCCTCATATAGCAGCACTCCAACACATGCAACTGATAGGCCATGCTCCAGTTCTATGCCATCGATAAGGAGTCCAGAATTAAACCAGTCACCTGTTATTATTGACAGGTCATCGCCACTCAGAAGGGCCCTTTCCATGCCTCCAGGTAAAATGTATTCAATACTGGAGCTCAGTGGGGAGAGTTATGACTTTGATGTGCAGGATCACGACACTGAACTAGAATCATTGTCTGATAAGGAGAACCATGTGGTGAATGGAGATGTGAGTGTGGCAAGGAGTGATGCAAGAAATGTTTCTAGGAATATTATGAGAAGTGTTAACACTGGAAGGAATACAGATACGAGCTTCCCCGAGAAGAATGATTGCAAAATGTCTTCTTTACCAAGGGGAAGCTTCAAGGTATATAATAGTATTTGTAAACACGTACTGTCATTTTCATTCATGTTACTGTACTTTCAATCCATGTCCATACACATGTAACAACAGATCACAGTAATGCCGCTGTGATAAGGACTGAAACAACAAGCACGGTCACCTGTAACCTTGGGCAGGTCCTTTCAGGGGAAATAGTACTAAGTAGCTAAGCAATGAAAATGTAAAGAGAGGAAATTGCCACACTGTAACATGTTCCTTAATGTTGTGGCCCTGCAACATGAACCTTCTTTTACGTCTAAGGTGAAAATTATGTGCCTAGTGCCATTAGTTTCCTCTGCAGTACTTTCAACTTGTTATACTTGGTATGTTCCTGAAGTATTTTCTCGTACTGGGTGATTGCTGTGGTAGAAATGAAAAGTTGTGTTGAGCAAATTAAAGTAGCTTTCATTCTTATTGTCATTTTCTAGGAAACGGAAGTGTTACACTCTTTTATTCATATTTAACCCTTGACGTCCAAACCAGCCTAAACCGGCCAGACTTTGTATTTTACTCTGTCTAACGCCAGACGATTTTACTTGTCAATGGGGAACCCCTGGGAGTCAATGGGTTAAGCCTTATTTAAAAAACAGATCCTGTAATACGGTACTTTTCTGGGTAGCCACAGGCAGCCCAAAGGAGATTGCAAGCAGCTCATAGGTTCAGGTGCCATTCATGCCTAAATTTGTCAGGTTTTTCATTGGTTGCTGCTAAAGTCATGTAATGTTTTTTTTGTAACTGCAATGATCACTTCATATGTTGTCATTTTGTTGATTATTGTGCAGGTTTTTGCAAGTGATGGAAGAGACAAATTTGCCAAGCTCTCTGCTCTTGCCAAGGGATTTTTGACAAGGTTGTTGATGAAAACTGACAAAGTCCAAGGCTTGGTTAAGACAGTTAAGGTGAGAAACTTTTTAAAAACTCTTTTTGTGTCAAATTGTGATGACACAAAAAGGATTACAAGATCTTCGTGGTTGTAGTGCTCAGCTGGGACTTGTGGAGCTTGCTTAAATTCTGCTCCAATCTCACTTACCACACAGGCCTCTTGCAACTGAGCCATTGGGATAACTGCAACTTACAGAGTTTTACATGAAGATAATGCAAAGAAGATAAGCAGAAAGCAAATCATGATGAAGTTCATCACGTCAACCTGACACTTACGCTTTAGGCTCTACCTTCTTTCTAACACTCTGTAACTCACTCAAATATGTATTTCTTGTCACTTAATCATATTTAATTATGCATGTTTCGCCTAGTTGTTATATAGTCCCAACGGTTTTTCAAATATTTTGTAACTGACGATGATGTTTGTAACATCGAAACCTGTCTTCGAAATTAAAAAATGTCGTAATTTTCTTAAAGATAAAGAAGATAAGATACTGAGAAAAGCTTTGTCTTGCATTTTATCACAAACCAATGATCGTAATACAAAAAGGTAGTCATTTATTGTCTGTAAAGTTGTTTGCACCAATAATAGTACAATACTGCAGCTCTGCCTTTTGTCCCTCCTTCTTTGTGTTCTTCCTTGTTGTCTTCTTCTTCTTCTTCTTCTTCTAATTTTTGTCATTGTCAAGTGCTCCCATCAACATCATCACCATTGGCAGAATTGGTTTTTAAAATCTGCTTAACCCATTGACTCCAGGGGGTTCCCCATTGATGAGTAAGGTTTAGGCGTCAGAGGGTTAAAGTTTAACTTCCACCCTTTAGCCTTCCATTCACACTGAAAGTCAGTTGTGTTATGGTATCATGTTAGAAGGTCCCAAGGAATTAGAAAGAGAGTAATGAGACATTAACTTTCCTTTGAAAGGATACAAGGGATGTTCTTGAGGACATGTCAAGAGACGACTCACAGACTGTGCAGGAGAGAGTGCTAAAGGAGAGTGTGGAGAGTCACGTATGTACCTGCAGTTATTAAACCATTAATGGTAGTTACATAACTTGTCAATGATTTAACCTAGCAGTCGTTTTGTAACTTAACAAAGGATCCTATGATAGGGCATTAGCTGTAGTTCTGTGAGAGACTGTCATACATGTAGTTTCAGCAATGTTTGAGTCAACTTTAGAGACAAGTGGAACTACAGTAGCTTAGGCAATCCTGTCTTATTTATATCCAACATACTTGAATATATGTAATATCTAGAAAATTTAGTTAAATACTACAGGTATTGGAAATTGTTTCCTTTGAATTTTTGTGCAAGGACTGCTTTTAAGACAATGAATAGATGAAGTCAGGTCTTTCTTGTAAGTTGATTTCTTGTAATATCTTTTTAGCTCAAAGTAGCAAGAGCAAGCCTTCATGATATCTTCTTTAAGATTCCTACAAAAGAAAAAATGTCCTACATTACCCATTCAAGAAGTTTGGCAAGAGCAAAGCAAGCAAAGAGGGTCACGAAGGTGAGGGATCTTTGTTCGACCTTGTGATGGGATTTATTTAGCCATATGGAAAGGCTGCTTTCTTCTTTAATGAGTTAATGACTGACACACACAGCTTTATGATACAGCTCTGAAAATATAAAGAGGCCACTGACCCCTTATGAAGTCCCATACACAGGAATAGGGACAAACTGCTGGCTGCAGTGGCTTTAGGTCAACGTTTTTTCTGTATATGTCCGATCTCACCCATAGATCAATATTATTGCTTGTAAAGCACATTTGAATATGTAAAGAGAAAATGCTCAATACAAATTCATTACCGTTACAGTGAACTCCCACCTTCTCAATTTGAACAGGATTATAACAACAGATCTATATCGTTAAGCAGTCTTGTGGATGAATGCAACTAAAATTTATTATAATACACCGTGTCCCTTTAATACTTTTTTTTTCTTTTTTTCCTTAGAATTGAGTTTTCATTTTATGCTAGCTTTGATAAGTTTTGTTTAATCCGAACGATGCACAGTCACATTTTAAAGTGCTCCAACTTGACAGATTGTTTCTTATCTCAGAGTTCCGCTGGTCACTCAAGACTGTCTGCTGTTACGCTGAAATCTATTCAGAGACGACAGGAGGGCCTGGAAACGTATCCTTGAAATGAAAGAGAATGTGACTCTGCAAGTGTTATACCCGTGTCAAATTTCAAAATACCTGTGTCAGTTGGTTGACCACCAGACTACTATGTGAGAGGTCACAGGATCAAAAACTCTGGTCAGACCAACAATCAGGGTCTTTAAATAACTGAGGATAAAAGTACTGCCTTTGTAATGACATCTGCAGATGGTTGGACTCTCTGGAGTCATGTCGGATAAGGGCAATAAAGCATAGGCCCCATCTCACAACCCTTTGATATTCATAACCCTGTAAGACATAAACGAACCCACACACTATTCACAAAAAGCAGGGATGAAGTTTCTGGTGTTATGGTCTTTCCTCTGTGGTATAGCTAGAGGGCTGTGAATTGGAAAACTGTTAAAGGATAATTTTGTCTGTCTCTCAAAATAAAGTTATTGTATCAAATTTTCTCGTTCCCGCACCAAATTTGGAAAACTTGAAGTTTGGAAAATTATTGGCAACGTACGGTATTTGGTCCATTTATCCCAGAAGTAGCCCCTACTTGATGATTAAAATAGTCTGAATTGTCTAGACAGTGAGAGTAAAATCTTTTAAGTCTCACTCTGAGGATTCATAGGGTTAATAAAAGTACCTGACAAACATTACATTGTTTTTTGTCTAAAAAGCTCCAATTACTGGCAACACACAGCCTTGTCTTTCTACATGACCTGACCAATAGGAATCCTGTATGTAAATAAATCAAGAAGTAAATACTATTGATTATTTCTTTAACTGCATGTTCCATAAAAAGTTCTGTGAGACAAAGTGAAAATCCTGGGGCTAAACCTAAGCCAGATCTCCGGGAAGAGAGGAAAAGAAAGAACTGGAACATTAGGTATGTTTACCATTACGAGTACCCTTGATTCTAGGTGTGGGTCCACTCCCATGTGTATAAATGAAGTAAGTAGTAACGTAATACGCGCGGTGGCTTCATGGTCAGAGTGCTCTACTCCGGATCGAGTGGTCCAGGTTCGCGTCCTGGCTGGGGACATTGTGTTGTGTTCTTGGGCAAGACACTTTACTCTCACAGTGCCTCTCTCCACCCAGGTGTATAAATGTGTACCGGCGAAATGCTGGGGGTAACACTGCGATGGACTAGCATCCCGTCCAGGGGGGAGTAGAAATACTCCTAGTCGCTTCATGCTAATGAAACCGGAGATAAGTGCTGGCCTGATGGGCCTGATGGGCCTTCTGGCTCGTAAGCAGATACTTTTAGTAACATACAGCTGCCAGCAAGGGGTGGGAAGGTAAACGAGGCACTAACATGGGACTGTCTAGGGGGGGGGGGGGGGCAACACTCTTGTTTTATCCTTGGTAAGTACCCTGCGAGTTGTTTTACTGCATGGAAAATTTCTCTTAACTTTTTCAAGTCAATGGACAATTTCATTGGAGTGAACTAAGAGATGCAAGTCAAAAGTCGTCTGGGTACTTTGCCAAAGTAAAACATTTTTCTGACCGATCACATTACAGTCATTGTGGGCACCGGTGGCTCAGGTGGTTGAGCATCGGGCTGTCACGCGGAAGGTCGCGGGTTCCAATCTCGGCCGGATCAACCCTCAGGATCTTAAAATAACTAAGGACAAAGTGCTGCCTTTTTAATGACATCTGTAGATGGTTAGACTTTCAAGTCTTCTCGGATAAGGACTATAAACCGTAGGTCCCGTCTCACAAATGGCTTTTATGTTCATAAGTTCCCTGTAAGAGTAGGGGATGTATTCCCCGGTGTTGTGGCTGTCGTGTTCTCTCCAGCAGAAGTGGCCAGCTTGGCAGTGAAAAGATTTACGGTGTATGAGGCCACCTAAGCAGAAACAACCATAAGTCAAAAAGGGACTTTGCCGAGTGCTGGAACATGTAGATGTAGATGTAGATGACTTATGCTGCCTCTCAGTCCTCAAACAACTCCTTTCTTCCCCATTTAATGTTCAATAGGGTAGTCTTGTACCTTGATAACATTGTCAGGGGGAGAGTGGAAAGTGGACGGAAATGTGCATTCATGACTCATTGAGTCTGCATAAGACAAAAACAGGGAAAGCGTCTAAACACTCTTAAAGTTTTTATCTGGAGTTACTGATAAACTTGTGGCCTTCGGTTCGCACCTTTGTAGTCCATAAAACAACAATGTGAAATCACCAAATTTCAGGTTTTGACGACTACGTGAGCATATGACAAGAAATCGTCCACTTTATATCTTCATTTTAGCACCGTTCCTATAAATCCAGTTGTTCAAGGTGAACAAGGTGAAATACTTAACGATAGCGTTAAGTTATATTTTGAAGACACGTTGCCGTTGCCCTTGCTAAAACTCCCTAATGTTCCGTTTTACGGGAATTGAAAGCTACAGCTACACGGATCAGAGGAAAGCCGATTCAGACGTCGATAGAATGAGACAGGATTCAAACTGGCGACCTCCAGCTCAGACGTACTGAGCTACGCCTCTCAATGATGATTATTCACAGTTTAACCTTTTCTTTGGGGTGCAAGGATGGCGCAGTTGTGAGAGCACTCGCCTACCACAAATGCGGTCCGGGTTCGATTACCAGACTCGGCGTCATATGTGGGTTGAGTTTGTTGGTTCTCTACTCTGCGCCGAGAGGTTTTTCTCCGGGTCTGACTCCGGTTTTCTCCTCTCAAAAGCCAACATTTGACTTGATTTGTGATAATTGTTAATTTCAGTTTACTGTGTGCCCAATTTGCGCTCCAGCGCTAGAACGACTAGACACTTAAATAAAGTTCCTTTCCCTTTCCTTTCCTTTTGTGCAATCAATGTAAATCTGAAGTTTTTTTACATTACAATAAATTATGGAAACTATTACCTTAACATTTTTATGGTAGATGCGATTTGAGCTTGACACAGTATTGCACGATTTGTTACAGGGTACTGAAGCCACAGCAGTGTCATTCATCCCCAGTCCTACCTGAGAGGACAAGGTATGAGAACAATTTATCTTTTCTGCTAATCCAAATTAACAATTCCACGAGCGCGAGTTGGATATGAGATGATAAATAGCCAACGTTGCGCGTAACACAAATTATGGATAGATCTTCTCTACTTTATTTTGGAAAAACAAAGACCATAGTTAATTCATGGAGATGGTTATGAAACTCAACAAGTTCCTTTGTTTCATGTTTTTGTCCGCATTTTTGGCCTTGACCCTACACAAAACACACCTTTTTTCGAGAAGATAACCAATCAAATCCTTCGATTAAATTATTCGCAACTAATTTACAAACCCGTGCGAAGCGAAAACAAAAGATGGTGCAGGGTCACGGTCAATTCAACATCGATTGCGACAACATTGTTCTCGCTTTTGAAGGTTCTAAGGTTTCATAACCTGTCCCTCGATCAGCTATGCAAAGACTGATGGGGTCACTCACTGATCTTTGTAGAGCATGTTATAAGATAGACTTCATGTATGGTCCCGAGGGACCAGACATTAAGTACTTTGTTATATATTTAGACTTTTCCTTCAACAATCGCAGCAAAAGATCCGGAGAGGGCAACAACTGCAAAATTGTATCCCGGTCGGGGCACGTGACCAAGAATCAACCAATCACAGTGCTCGTTTTGTTGAGTGAAAGCCTAAGTATGTAACTGTAGCTCACATACCATGATGGATCAATCAAACTTCTAGAATTGCATTATCCAATGATCTAGTTTCTAATAATACATTTTATTACAGCTCTCATATAGTACGCACACGGTGATTGGCTTAGGGGGTTGTCTTCTTGAGTTTGTTTTTGTTGCTCAATTGAAAGCTCTACAGAAATAAAAAAACCAAACCTCGTGTTTTTCCCAATTCAATTCGTGGCCTTGGTTCTTCGCACTCTCGCTTTTGAACTGAAGAAAACGCGGGCGGTAACTTTCAGGTCGCCAGTCGGACTCTGCTGGTAAAGATAATTAAAGCAACGATGGACGGTGGCTACGGAAACGGCAGGAAAGCAGGAATGTTTTTTGGTTAAAAGAGAAAAATATAAGGGTGCTTTACATGCGTCACGCACTTCTGTACATTTGTTTCCCATACTCTACAAAATAACAACGTAAAATGACCAAATTGGACGTTTTGACGACAACGTGAACAAATAATCGTTCATTCTTTTCTTGACTTTTAAACCGTTTTCAGCAATTTAATGAAGAAATGATGCAGGGATTTCCAGTCATTTCGGTTGGAATGGAAAACCAGTGGAATTAGCTGCACGAATTAGATTTCTCGCCGGAATGGCCATGTTTATACTATAGCTCGTCTGAGACGTCTTGAACGTCTTGTAGAAAGAAAGGAAAAATGGCGGACGCATTAAACGCCTCCAGGGTCCGGTTGTTCAAAAGCCGATTAACGCTAATCCCAGATTAAAAATTAACCAAGGAGTTTATTTCTCTACTGCCAAATGCCGTTCAACGCTGATATTCGTCAAAACTTAACATTACAAAACAAGACTATAATTATTAACGAAACAGAAAACAGACCTTCAATATATGTACAAGTCAATGTTCATAGATATCGTGACAACAGGGGAAAGACAATATTCTCAAACGGTTTGCTTGTCTTCGGTTTTGTCACTTGTTGAACAAAGTTTTTGGTTGCGTCACCGGTGCCGTTGTCCCTTTTGACATAATAGGGACTTTAAGATCTATGACGCGATCTTCAACAAGAACGGCACAAAGCAACAATATCATTGGTTAAAAGAGGAAAAATAATCGTTCTGCACGTGCGGCACGCATTTGAGCACATTTTTGCGTTACTCTTCATAACCACGACGTGAAATCACCAAATTTGAGGTTTTGACGACAACGCGAGCGTAGAAATGTTAATCTTCCATTCTCTATTTTTACTCTGAAACCGCTCGTACCAATTTATTTTTGGGATACTTATTTCACATCGTACAACGTGAACGATATGGAATAATCGCGAAAGAGGTTTACGATATTGCAAAGTTCTATTTTGAGGTGACATTTTAGTCGACGTCGCCCTCAAAAACGTCACAAATCAGTAATACGAATGGTTAAAAGTGGAAACTTGATCGTGCGACACGCATCAGTTTAGCTCATATTTTTGCGGTACTCTGCATAACAACGACGTGAAATCACCATATTTGAGGTGTTTGGACAACGCGAGCGTACAAAGGCGAAGCTCTGAAACCACTAGCCTGTTCCAAGCTTCGTGGGAAAAGCGAGTGGGGCCTTGGGCCGAGGCGACTCGGTCGGGGCGACTTGGGTCGTGTCGACCCAAGCCCCAACTCATTTTTCGCACGCATTTTTTTCTCTTTCCCTACCATCTGGGAGCCTGGAACAGGCTATGAAACCACTGGTTCCATTTTGTTTTTAGGATACTTCGCCCACATTGTACGACGTGAACGAGATAGTCACGAAAGAGTTACGATATTGCAAAGTTATATTTTGAGGTGACGTTTTTGTCGACGTCGCTGTCGTGGATCTTAAGGTCCCTAATTCATAAAATAGAGGGCTTACTCGTTAAGAAGGCCACTTAACAGATTTTCCTCTTTCCAACGCCAGGCGATTTTACTCGTTCATGGGGAACCGCTTAGGGTTGAAATTGTTAAATTCAAACTCATCATCCTGGTGAACAAAGGTGAACGCGGTTGCAGTCAATATTGTAAAACAGCTTGTCGACTTGTTCTTGGTTGTATTAACGTAGCTGATAAAAGTAACCACCGTCGGAAAACCACAAATCGGACGTCTCGAGATCTGACGAAGAACTAACGCGCGAAATATCAAGTCTTCTTTATTACCCAACGTGTGGCCAAAGAAAACCAGTTTTCCTTGCTTCATTAGGGAGTTTGAACAAGGACAAAGGCATCGTCAGCCAAAACGTCGCTCCAAAATAAAATTTAGCGCTATCGCAAGTATTCCGCGATTATTCCGTCTTGTTCACCTTGTACAATGCTGGCGAAATATCCCGTAACTGGATGGGTACGAACGGTTTTAAAGTCAAAACAGAAAATGACTGTTTCATTGTTATATGCTCACGTTGTCGTCAAAACCTAAAATTTGATGATTTCACGGTGTTGTTTAGGGGTGCAGGGATGGCGCCGTGGTGAGAGCACTCGCCTCCCACCAATGTGGCCCACAACAACGACGTGAAATCACCAAATTTGAGGTTTTGACGACAACGCGAACGCACAAATGTGAATATGTAATTCTCTATTTTTATTCTGAAACCGCTCGTACCAATTTATTTGTAGGATACTTCGCCCGCATTGCACGGCGCGAACGAGATGGCCTAACCGCAAGAAACTTAGATAATACAATGTTTTGAGGTGACGTTTTTGTTGACGTCGCCGTCGTAGATCGTAGAGTGCCAGTTATCCCACCAAAGCATCACCGCAGGTTCTTTTGAAGCTGATACGATTAGCTTTTAATTACTTTTCATTGCATAATGATATTATTTTTGCGTTGGTTTTGTATTTGACCAGATCCAAGGGACATGCAAGCAGACCTACTACAGCTCCCGAGAGAACAATGTGAGTCGTCATTATTTTTAATCACATGTTCAGTTCCTGACATAAAAATAACCCTATCGGTGTTGTTGATTAGCAAGAGGCTTTGCGTAGGCTATACTTTGGCCGAGTCTGCAACATCTACAATTTTGGACAAAACTCGTCGTGAAAATGTGACACACCACTATAAAATGGTCATTCCCTTATTTGTCTGTGTGATAAAAGATTAACTCCATACTTCCCCCCACCCCCCCCCCCCCCCAATCCTCCCACACCTAATCCAATGTTGGTTTAGAAACGGCCAAAGGTTAGCTCAGTATTTTTCACCGCATTATCAACATTGGTATGGGGGAGAGGGGGGGGGGGGTTGGAGGGGGAGGGGAGGGGCTTGTAAACTTTGTTTGTAAGTGCATGTCCAATGCTGTTCACTCCGGATTTTTTTTCCAAGAGTTTTGTCCAAGATTGTAGGTCCACTCAAAAACTCTGTACCCTTAACCCCTTTCACTCCAAATAGTGCCACTTATATATTTCACTCTGTGTAACGCCATACGATTTTACTTGTTAATGGGGCCCCCTCGGGGCTTGAAGGGTGGACAACATGTCCCCCTCACTTGATGATGGATTTGCTTGCGGGTGCTTTGGGTTGGAATCCTTCTCTTACCTTTGGTTGTTTTCTTCTTGGATCAGTGGTCGCGAATTCAACCCTGTCCTTCTTAGCAGATAATAAACTGGTTTCCATCTTAGGTTTTAAAACGCGTTTGCGTGTATTTGAACACAAAATTCGCTCTATGTACATTTTTGTTTTTAACGACTTGTCATCGCTTTTCTTTTCTGTCAGAAACTCCAGACTCTACAAAGAGGAAACAGTAAAACGGCCTCAAACTACAGAACCTGCAAGTGGAAAAATCGAAAGGCCATCAAGGTTGAGCTTAGGGGGTGGCAATTTAAATCAACAGGCCAGACGACCTGGAAGGAAAAGTCTCGGAGGAATTAACCACCAGCCGAAGGTGGCAGGGACTTTAGGGCTTACAAAGCGCACAGCCCAACCCAGAGTGCAAAAGAGACTTAGCTTACCGGCAGGAACGGCTCAGCCAAGACTAAAAGTTCATGTTGAAATGAACGATGCTATGAAAAGGCCGCATACAGCCTCTCAAGGCAAGAGAACTTCAAGAACGCTGGCTGCTAATTTTGCGAAATGAGGAAAATGCCTCTCGGAGACATCCCTCGGAGTTTTTCGGGGGTGTATTGTTTTAGAGAGACGGAATATATAATTGCTGTGAGTGGAAATACTGCGCAACTTTTTGCAAGACTTAAGATGCACGTTATATTTAAGTTCGGAAAAAGCGGTAGACTTGTTATTTAAGGACGGACTGACATCACGGTCATGTTTAAAAACATATGTAAGAAAATTACACTTTAAGCAGAAAATGATGTGCACTGCTATATCAGAGAACTATACTTAAGCAGATGTAGCATCAACTTAAAAAGGAAGATACTTTTTCGATAAATCGTTTTCTAAAGGACATCGAACATATTTCATCTTTCTATGGAATATATATCTATACTGGGCTCAATCTCTCTGTTAGACTTTTAAGACTCATGAAGGAGTTAAAAGGGGTAACGGAACCGGTAAACCAAAAAAAGAATTCCAACAAAACTTGTCACGTTGTCAAACCAAAAGAACTCTTATTTTGAGTGTTGAGGCAGAACAAATGTCTTGTGTTTTCTTGCTAGGGGCTGTACGTAGATCAGTTTTCAGTTTGGTTTCGTCAACCATAGCCCCAACCCCAAGACTGAAGAAACAAAAACGTTGCCTTAAAATCGCTTTATATATGCGCCTTTGGCCCGTTTCAAACTTCGCATTTCACATGTGCCGAACTAATGCAAATGAGCTAAGACAATAGATTTTTCTCACTTGCATTAGAATTGGCACATGTGAAATGCGACGTTTAAAACGGGCATGACGTTGGCGTAGTATCATGTGAATGAAATCGTGGGAATGAACGACCTTGAGTTCAAAAAAGGATGAAAAATGAAGGATTTGTCGTGCATACTCACGTTTTCATTAAAATCTCAAATCTGGTCATTCCGTGTTGGCATTTGCACAGGACAGGAAAGAAATGTGCTTAGTTGCATACTGTTTGCTTTTCCTCGATAACCATTGAATGTTACGTGGCCAATCCGGGATGAAGTAAAACGAAGTAGCAGTCAAATTGACTAATCGCAATTCGAGCCAAGCTTTTATCTTAAGCGCTCTAGAAAACTGCAATAAAATGCGTGCGACAAAGAGACAACCTGGTTTTTGTTGTGATGGCGCGGAATTTCCTCTGCCAACCACAGCATTGTACAGAAAGTACAAAGAATCGTAGCTTTTCTGTGCCTTTCATAAATATCTGGCCCGGGTTGTTCAAAGGCCGGATAACTTTATCCGGTGCATAATGTGTTCTTATTGACTTGAGTGGGAGGACGGGAAAATATTTGGTCCGTGGTCATGGCGTACGGCGTGAGGTCCGTGCTCCATGACCGAGGGCCAAATGTTTTCCTGTCCGACCCGACCTAAACTCAGTCAATAAGCATTTTATCATAAGGGTAGCCTGTGTAGCTGGCGGTATCAATGGCGCGAAAAGCATAATCCGCGCGGAGAATGGGGAGGGGCACTGAAAATTTTTTTCACAGCTCCCCACCTCATTCGCCGCTGGTTAATTTGCCTCTCTCCAACAATACAGCAAAGCTGCGCGGTCTATCATATGGGCTCTTTACGCTATTCATTAACACCAGGAGCCCATCTGGAGCGTGCAACTTCCATACAGCGTCTGTGAAACGGCGTTTTCACAAGCAGGTTTATTTTAAGACTAGCCCTTCCCGCGAATTAGGTCAAAAAACAAAGGCAGTTTTGGTTCGGTGACCCTATGACGTCAGCTTAATTTCTTGTAATTGGTCATCGGGCTCCTGTGGGAGTCTCATTTGTGGGGAAATTCAATCTAAAAAAAACCTTACTTGTGAAAACGCCGTTGCACGAAAATAGGTAAGTTGCACGCTCCAGGTGATGGGCTCCTGTTAACACCCAGAAGATGAAGTTTGGTCAATAAAGTTATGAACGCAATTTTTGCAATTGCGTAAAGAAGCCTGAAAATTTCAGGACTTCAACGGGGTTTGAACCCGTGACCTCGCGATACCGGTGCGACGCTCTAACCAATTGCAAAAATTGCGTTCATAACTGCGAGGATGATAGCTTCACTTGACAGTCTACAATGGTAACTGGAGCGTGTCATTATGATCGCGGGTGCTGTTGGGGAGTTTGACCATTATCGTCAATTTGGGAAGCTGAGCGCTTGATAGGGATTATGGCAAATGAATCTATTAAAATAAGAACCCCAATGCCTGAACTCGCTGGACTCGAACCTGGGAATGTTCGATTAATAATTATCCCTTTCACTTAAGCACTAGACTACTACGTCGCTTACTGCCAGAATACTAGCACTAGACTTAGTGTTGGTAAATAATCGGTACAAATGTCAGCCAGTTGAGCTTTAGTGGTTAACTTGGTAAAAACAGTTCCTTCCAGGTGAGTGCTCCGGGTTCAAATCCCGTCCGGGAATGCAACTTTAACTTTGTTTTCTGCTGGAACCCTCATGATCACCCGCGATCATAATGAAATGAAAATCTAGACAGTCTACATTAACAAGTTTCAGTTAACATTGTAGACTGTATACATTATTAGGCGAGAGATTGGGTTGATTGTACATATGCATGGCATGTGTATAGTACAACCTGAACGTGGCTCAATCAGTTTCAGCAATTTGGAGGGAATTTTTTATAGGAAGGATTGACTCTATAACACTGCTTCACAAAACGGTATTGTTATGGTACCAAATAAACAAGCAATAATTGCGTAAGAAGACGCACTCACTGATGTGACGTTATCTAAAAACGCGCCATATTTTTTCTTTAATGTTTATGTCTCAAAAACGAACTCGGTATTAAGGACGGTGCCTACTAGTTCAAAGGTATTTTTGCGCGGATTACTGAATATGCGGAAAAAGCGGATCTTAACAAGTGTTATTGAAATCCAAAAAGAAAATTGGGGGTAACCACGCATTTTTCGAAGACTATTAATTAACAATATTTGAAAAAAAGCTTTTAAAGACAAAGCAATGTATGGCGGTCTTTTCCAAATTAAAGCTTAATTATCTCTGAAAAATGCCCGGTTACCCCCAATTTTCTTTTCGGATACCAAGAGCACTTGCTAATTAAGTTCTACTTTCTCCGCATAGTTTTGAACCGCGCAAAAATATCCCCGTATTATTAAGCACCACCCATAGGAAATCCGAGTATCTGGAGATGCGCAGAACATATGCGCAATAACAATAGAAGGCACCGTCCTTAAACGTGCAATTTTTACTCCTGAAGAGTAATTAGTAGCCTGAGATAAAACTCTCGGCGGCAAAACCTAAAAAAATTGTCTGCAGCGGATTCAGAGCCTCCTTAAAATTTTCCAGTTGTGAAAGTGGCTATGAATCCTCTTGATAGCTTTTTTCTGAGCCTATTAATTACTTTCCAAAATAGTTGATCAAGAGACAGCTGGTCTCTCGACCAGGCGATGGGGTTATACTCGTGACATCATATCAAAGGTCACCCACGAAATGCAGGGGGTTAGTCAAGACACCATGGGTCTCTCACGAATGACAGGGGGTTTATTTATAATGAAACCATGGTTTTCTCCCGTGATTGGAAGGGTTGCTGGGGTTACGTAAAAGTCAATGAGCAAGTTATTTAAATACAGGCTGTAAACTCAGACTATGCTTCACAACCATCATTTAACCTCTGGAACTTTAGAGAATGGCCTTAGCCGGGTAGATTAATGCTATTCTCTTTCCCTTGTCTTTTTGGTTTTCAACAATGAGCAGGCTTTGGACACAAGGCTTGATTAACCAAAATGAAAGCGGCAGCTTGGAACGGGGAACGCCTCAACACTATTTGAGAGTCGCCTCATGAATACTTTCCTTTCTTCCAAGCGCGAGAAGATAACGGCTTTAAGATTTTTCTCCAGCCTTTAGCTCCTAGAAGTCTCCAAATTGTCTGCTACTGATATAGCTAGAAACGTCTGGCGTTAGCAAGCTATCATCGTCTGTACCAAGAGACCTTGATATTCTCTTGTCTGTACTTATGTATGCTGATGATAACTCCCTTACGTTCTCCGCTGATGACCAAGCAACTCTTGAAGAAAAGTTAAACGAAGATATTAACGAGGTCCAAAAATGAATACCATCCAATAAGCTCAAATTAAATGTAAAAAAAAAAAACAAAATATGTGATTATTGGAAGTCACCATAGACTTAAGCATTTAAATGAGGACCTAGATATTAGAGTACCTAATCAGCAGTTAATGCGGGCGACTTCATATAGATATCTGGGAAGTGAGGCTGACAGAATGTGATGTCATTCGTAAAAAGGTATTTGCAGGCATTGGGGCCTTGAAACGCATCTGCCCCCAGGTGCCTCACCAAACCTTGCTGTGAATGTATGCGGCTAGCTAGGAGCCCATGAGTAGGAGCTTGCCTCTCTCATACACGTCCTTATGAGTCAACCTTTGCGCGTATCTTTCTATTTTTAGAACGCCACGAGTTCCTCGGCTCTGCACACACTGTTTTAAAAGGCCAATCAGAGTAAATTCATTGTCTAACGAAGACAAATAAAGCGGTAAAACTGTATTTAAATTGTGCAAATTGATGTAAATTTATGTAAATGCGAGTCTCCTGCTCAAGGGTTCGTTCTAAAAATAGAAAGATACTCGCAAAGGTTGACTCAAAGATCTACTGCATATGGAGGCTCCTAGTAATGGGCTCCTGATGAGGCTTTAGTCCTACCCTACCTAGATTATTGCTCTGAGGTTTGGGCTTGCGTGAGTAAAATCCAGTGTGACCGATTCCAGAGACTGCAAAACAGGGCCGGGAGAATTATAGCCTTTGGAGACTTAAACACAAGATCTGCAGATACACTTCACGACCTAGGACAACCTTGAGTAAAGACGCTAGAAGCAGCTCACAATAAGTGTTTTTAAATCATTGAATAATCTTTATCCGGATGGTTTGAAGAATTTGTGTGAGCCAACCTCCGGAATTCATTCATACAATTTGCGGGGCTCGTAAAACAATGTTTTTGTGCTCCGGCCCCGCACCGAGGCTGCTAAGAGGCCGTTTAGCTATAGAGGTGCCGTCATGTGGAATGACCTTGACAACAAAGTTAAGGAGGCGCTTGCGTCTCATGCAACTTTCTCGGGTCTGCTATGATTTGAGGGAGTTGTGAAAGTATTTATTTTAGTTGTTCTGAAACTCGTTTAGGTAATCATCTTTTTTTTTTTTTAATTTTTATTTTATTTTACCATGTATGTGTTCCTTTTCCCCGAAAGCCTACATAATGTTTATATTTTTTTCATCACATAACAGATACATGATATTAAATAATTATACTACTTACGTACATGCATCCACACCAGCTACCGTTCCACCCACGTGGCACTTAATCCGCCGAAAGGCAAGAAAAAAAAACACGTATTAGGTAATCATCTTAGCTCTTCTGTTAAACTTTCTAATACTTTAAGCTCCACTGCTATAAACTTTAGAGTAGGTAAACATTTTTCTAGCATTAGGATATTGTAATTTTTCAGCTTGGATCTTTTTGTAATTTTAGTGTAAACGGCTCGCTGGAAGAAAATTTTTTAATGAAGTGATACCGTTAATAAAGCTTTACTGCTACTGCTACTACTTGTACTACTACTAGAGTAAAAGCTGTAGGATTGTTGTGAAAGGTCGGCTTTTACAGTAACTGTGACAACCTTAAACATGAACAATTCGAAAGAATCTTTTACGTTGTAGTTGAACCAAAAGCATTGAAATGATCAAAGTAAAAGTTTTATTCATTGTTGAATAAACTCTCTAACTGGATATGCATACATCTGACTGGAAGAGGTTTTGCAAAAAATGTGTTCGAGTATGTGAACGGACTTAAATTCTTTGATCGTCTTCGTCTGTGGAATTGAATCGATTTCCCAAGAGCTCCTGATCTTCTTTTATTCTCTCATGGGAGGGGAGGCCTGGTTTGTCGCTTGTCCTGGGAAACAAGTTCTGTGTTGTGATTGGTCAGCCTTACCGCGTTCTTGCTGCGAACAAATCTTTCAAACTGGGTGTCTGAGAGTGATCTGTATGTGTGTGGTTTTCTTCGATACTTTGCGGAAATGGAGCCCGGATTCAATCCCTTTTTCGCGTGCATGGATTACTCTTTACCCTGACGGTCCGAGATGACACACAATATGGCTGGAAAGCATACAAACTCTCTGGAAATTAGTGATTTCGAACGCCTTCGCAAGGAGAATAGAGTACTTGGTGAAGAGTTATCTCAGTTGAGAGACGAAATATCCGTTGAAAGAGAAACGCATGAACAATTGCTGCAAAGGTTTCAAGCGTCTCACAACGACGATACGAGGAAACTGCGAGAAGAGAAGAAACTCACATTGAAGTTAGCAGAGGAAAATGGCGAGTTACGCTTGGAACTGAAGGAAGCCAGAGAACGTTCATCTAGTCGAGATGACGAGAAATTAGCAGAAGCCGATCTTCGCGCTCGATCGTTAATGGAGCTTACGGCTTTAGGCCACAGACTTGGAAAGTTACACGCCGATTTGTTGTCAAGTCCTTTTGCAAAAATTTTCCGTGGACAACAATCTGCTACTCATGGTGAGATCGGAATTTTTAACCTTGTTGATACTCTATTACGAAGTATTTATGACCATCAGTTTAGATGTACTCGTGCGTATCTCGTATTTCCGATATTTAAAAGCATTACCGTGTCTTTATAAAGGAGAAGGTTATAGTGGGTTGAAATTGAGAAAAAACGTACAAGTGTACATTTCTGAGCTGAAGAAACGTGATTCTGTTGCATGCTTTGTTGAAACCCTTTTCCTTTGAAGAGCATGAAACACCGTATGGTATTCCATGATTGCCTCCTCAAAAGTTTCAAACTGTTTCGAAAGGTTTTTTTTTTTCAAATCAAGCTCTCTCTTACTTCTCTTGCTTGGAAATGATTTTAAAATTAAATAACTGTCTGTTTTAGACTCAAGTAAAATAATGAACTTTGTGCTTCAAACTTAAAATCTGTGTTAAATATGTTTTCTTTTGTAAACTTCCCTGCAATATTGCTAAGTTGTGTGTATTCCAATTACGCGTTTTTAGCAATAATAATGGAAATTTCATTGTTCTGTCGGCTTTTGTTTAGATTTTAACTTTTAGTGCTGTTTATTGTAATTTTATTAATACCAAATTTAACACAATAGCAATTTGATTTTTTTCTTTGGTTCAGTTAAATTTAAGAACTCAATAACCTTCTTACAATGTATTTTGTTCAGGGAGCAATAATTATTGAAATCTAACTGTGTGCATGGTGAAAGAGACTAGGGGTGTCTATTTATTATTGCTTTTTAGAGCTCAAGCAGTGAATAACTCACTACAATGTACGAAGTGATATTGCTCTTTTTTAATTGGTATTAATTGCCATTGTCGGGTTCCCATAAAGAAAGTCGGACACTTTGTCCGGAATTAAAGTGCATACTTTTCTGATAGTGAGAACACTTAGTAAGTTAGAGATTTTTAAAATAAACTTGGTTGGGGACACTGGGAAAGTAAATATTTCTAAGTATTCTAGAAAAGATCTTGTAATTTATGCAAGAATTGGCTCATAGTTCAATCATTGCGTTAACTTGCCACAGTGCTTACTAATTGGACAGTCAAAGCTAAGATGATTAAGAGAAAAGAACATAACCAGGTTAAAACTGGGTTAAATGTGCAATAACAATTATTATCACATCCAAATCAGCACGTTTATAATCAAGTGAAGTGTCAAGTACTTAAATAATGCCAGTGATTTCACTGTTTTGCAGAAGATGCATCAACAGCCAGAGAGTTATTCAAGAACCTCAGTGCTGAAATGGTCAGTTTGAGATCCTTGATCACAGAAAAATATGGCTTTGGACTAAATGGAGTCACACTCTCTCGTAACAGAGAAGGTACCCTTGTCTTAATTTGTTTAAATTAACTCTGTTAACTTTAAGTGAGGTTAAATGAAGGATAGCAGTCACACCTTTAAGCAGGGTAGGACTGAGGCATAGAGGCAGTCCTGAGTGATAGGGGAGTAGCGAGAGATAATAGTTTACCATAAGTTTCTTAACCCATTGACTCCCAGGATTGAGACAAGTAGATTTTACTCTTTGTGAGGGCCGATTTACATGGTACGATTTTTGTTGCATGTGACAAGCCCACAACAGGTCTACGACATGACTTACGATTGTCGCAGCGTTTTAAAACATGTTTTAAAATGCTACGACATATTTTCTGACGTATACGTCAATCATAAGTCATGTCGTAGACCTGTTGTAAGCTTGTCACATGCGACAAAAATCGTGGCGTGTAAATTGGGCCTAAAACCAGATGAGTTTACTCCTCAGTGGGGAGCGGTTTAGGTACAGTAGGTTAACAACCCCTACATCCATTGAAAAATGTGACCCTCCATATGGCTTTCACTTAAGGTGATAACACGCGCACAACACGCTAACACAGCAGTCTAAGCGTGTTCTCTATTACAGATGTACATATTTAATTTGGAATACAAAAGAGAACACACTTGGCTTTGTTATAAAAACTTAGCACACCAAATTCCTTGTTTCCTCAGCGTGTCTAGTGCAAGGCTGTTGCCTAACAGGAGCCCGGTAGCCTGGGGCTCCCAAAGAATAGCTCTGGGCTCCTTAATTTTTCACAGCAACACCTTTCACTTCATATTTTGGGCTCCTAAGTTCTCAGCGTTTAGCTCTGAGGACCCCTTTCAAATTTTCTTAGGCAGCAGCCTTGCTAGTGTCACACTTAGTGTGCTAAATCATGCCTGCTATAAAGCGTAATCGTACCTTTTTAGTACTTATGCTTCGACAGCATCCAACCAAAGTGTTTCGAGAGACCGATTGGCAAAACTAAATGGTGCTACTTGGTATAATTCGCTGATTCAAACGGTGCAATGCTCTCTGTTCAAAGACAAGTTTTAATTATGTGCTGATCACATTAATCTGATTTTGCTGCAAGGAAAAGTTTTGCTTAGCACACACCAGTGAAGGGCCATTGTGAAATTATGTTGAACGTGGCGTCACAACAAGCAAACGGTTTTTTGCGGGCGAACGAAAACCCCCAAAAAGTTTACAGGACCAGAGCAGCTAGAAATAATAAAACCACAAAGCTGTTGCTGCTGGTGAGTTGTAAAACATGTTAACATTCATCATATAAATACCCTCCTTCGATTATCGTAAACACAGTCATGTCGGACTGTAAGGCATTGGTAAGGTTTTTGAATCTCTCATTTGCCTTTACATGCTTCTTGTGTGCTTCTTGCACGCTTAGCGTGCTGTGCTATTCCGGATGCAGTTTTCGTTTGAGAATGTAAACACGCTTCATTGTGTTAAGGGTGGCCTATGAAACGAAAGAATTTTTTAATTAGGAAAGGTTCTTTGCATGCTAAAGCGTGCTAAAATAAATTCTTTTGGTTTCAAGTGGAAGCATGTTGTGAGCGTGCTATCACCTTTAGCATCAAAATCACATGGAGGGTCACAAATTTGTCCCCTTTAATATCTGGGATGGAAACCTTTCCATAGATCCAAAATAACTTATTTTAAGAAATCAAGGTCTCTCTCCACATCCTGAATTCTTTATATTAATTATTATTATCCCCCTAAAACATCTACGATTGTTTATTTGTATTATTTAAATTAAGGTCACATTTCCTTTGCCTGCTTTGCAGTTGTCAATACATGTGCACTTTGTGGTCTTCTCTTAACTTTTAAATTTCATTTTTTGATCCAAGAACAGCTTATTTCCATTAATCCATTGACCCCTCAGGCATACTAGGATGCCTCCAATTGACAAGAAAAATCGTCTGGCATTATCCAGACTAAAATCTCTCAATCCTCACTTCCAGGAGTCAGTGGGTTAATGGAGGGGACACAGTTTTTGGTTGGTTTACCCATGGACCCCTCAGGCATCCTTAAGGACGCCCCCATATGGCATTAGAGAGTTGAGTAAAACTGCCAGGATTTAACAGGTTTAATAATAAAACTCATTGTCATCATCTTGTGGAAGTTCATAATTATTTTCTTTATAGTAAAGTGATTGTTCACTCAGGTTAACTCAAATACTGAACATTGCTTTGATTTTGTTTTGCCAGTCAAGACAAGTGGAATGCCATCAAATGCTCTGATTGGAAGTGTAACAAGTCAGCCGTTTGATGACTTAGTTCATGCCACAGGACCAATCACAGAGGATGCCATTATCAGAGTATTGCAGCAGAGGATCGCATTGGGTGAAAACCATGTCAGTATTATAATAATTAAAAGTTTCATTTTCATAATGGTAATTTGCCAGGAAACTGAAAACCCTTGATCACTAAATTTGAGTGTTACAGTGCGACACCCCTTACTGTGG
>NC_090877.1:17933858-17938858 GCF_036669935.1 Montipora foliosa | reverse complement strand
CTGTAACCTTGGGCAGAGGCGTACGAGCCGGGGGGGTCCAGTCTTGGAAATTTTTGGGCAAAACGCTCAAAATTTGTGCAATAAAGAAACTTTGTGCAATAAAAGATGGAATTAAAAAAATATAAACAAGGCAAAAATATAAAAAAGAGCACTTGAAAGTATAAAAATATTACTTGTGTAACTTAAAAGATATTAAAGTCCTTGTTTTGAAATAAGTCCTTGCGGTTGATCTTAAAACATTTGAATTGCTCGGCTGCTGATCTGTTGATCGCTGGCATTTGCTGCAATTCGCGACAAATAGAGTCAGCAAATGGTATTGACAAAATAATTGACACTTTTGGACAACTCTATGGAAGAAATAAGTACCTTTTTTAATAAGCTTTTTGCTAGTTTAAATACTAGATGGAGTAGACTAATACAGAGTATGTGAGGTTCTAAGTTTTTATTAGTTACTAGATTGAGTAGACCTACATAGATTATGTGAGGTTCTAAAAACTCTATGTTTCGAATACGTACAGTTTTATGACTTTTAAGGATTGTAAACTAATGTTTCTTTTGTACATTTTGAGGGAGTAAAAAACGGATTCCAACGATCAAGCATTCGGGCACTGTGTAATTTTTTCGGGCAAATAGGACACCACCCCCCCTGGTCGGATCGTTTCCGTAAGCCTATGACCTTGGGAAATCATTCTAGCAGATCCTACAGTATATGCAAGAAATGAAACCAATATTTTGATGAAAAAGTAGTCAAAAATATTTTCTCATTCCATTGCCTTGTCAGTTAATCAGAAGGAAATGCAACAGTTTACTTAATTATGCACCATCTTTTGCTGAAAGTTTGAATGTGATTTGGCAAAAAAAGGAAAGATGAATAAAGGCAGCTACCGTAATTTCTGGCCGATTAATTTTGCACTAAATAAGGATCACTGCGGGTAATAGGAAGGTGCGGGCTATGCAACAACTTTGGTTACCTTGTAGACGGCAACTAATCACTGACGGTGTGATTTTCAAAATTATTTTCTCGAATTGACATTAACATTACTTGCAATTATTTGTCATTAATTGTGCTTGTAGACAGACTGCCTAGCCTGCAAGCAAGCTCTCCAAAGCGAGCTAGCTCGCAGGCCACAGGCAGCTTATAAGTCTTTAAATTCTACCTTACCAGTAAGTCTTTTGAAGCCTTAATGCATAATTTTATTTTGGTTGTGGGGTGTGGGTTATAGGCCAGTGCGGGTAATCTGTTGCATTTATTTTCTTCACACAACAAAAATTTGCCAGTGTGGGTAATGTTCTGCGCGGGTAATGGGCCAGAAATTACGATAATTATGATGATTATGTGTGCATTCCTTCATCTTGTCTCTCTAGAGTTTATGAAACACTTCCTTTCTGAAAGGCAAAGAAGTAGATACCATTAATTAAGTACAGCTAAGTTGAAATGTTTTGTTTATTACCAGACAAGAGTTGCATGTCCACCTGCTAGTGAAAGGAATTATCACATATTTTATGAGCTCCTATATGGCATATCTCAAGAGGAAAGAGGTATTCAACTATTTTTAATACCAAATACTTGTGACTAATAATTATTGTAGTCATGAATGTGCCTGTGTAGCCTATAGATTTTTTTCTGCATTAATTATTTTCTTACTGGAAATTAAATGAGGAAATGGTATTTTCATGGTATTCTTGATGAGTGAGAGAACAACGAATATTATTGAAAAACAGTAGGAAGTGAAGGGAGGTCCACAGATGAATTTGAAAGTTTGACTTGTTGAAAAATTCAATCTCTGCTTCAAGTGACATAATTTTAACAACTTGGCTTGGAGCAAGTCATCCAAGCACCTCTACTCAGATAACTTTAGCAGGTGTGCCTTTGGTGGGAATTTTAGCTGCAATTCCAGGTCACAAAAGTTTATTGTCAGGAAAAAGTGTTTTAACGGCTTTCTATTATGTAAAAAATTGAACCTGATAATGTGCAAGCTGTAAAGGCACTTTTTTGTCATGTAAGTGGCAGTGTTTGTTTGATTAACCATGAGGAGCTAAGGAATTCACAGCGTGAACTCACTCTAGCCTCAAATTTCTGTCGATTAATAATGTGTTTTGCGGTTACATCCGACCCACTGGGGAATAACAAATACGGCCTTCTGCTGAAAGTTGTTAATTTCACTTGTCAAAGAGGTCTGTCCAGTTTTAATGTCTGTAACTTGCTTTTACGAGATTGTATGAAGTCAAACAGTCGTGAGTTTGAGAAAACACCATCTCCATTTTAAGTGCAAATAAGGTTTTCGGGAGTTGAAAGTCGTACGCGAATCCTTGTGAATCGATTCATTTATCCTTGTAAATCGAACCGAAATAAATGCTTTTTCAAAGTAATAAGACGCGATCCACACCCATCCACACATAATTCTCTATCCCTACGTCAAGTAATGAGGTTACCTCAACATCCGGTTCAAAAAATGACCTTTTGCTCTTTGGCCGATTGAAGGAAGCAGACCTCCCTCAGTGCTAGTCTCAAGTACATGTACACAAGATGTATAGGTCGTAAATTGTCTGGTCTTTCTCGAAAACTAATTGAGTTTAGTAGTTACAGTTATGTTTTACTTGAGCGGGAAATGCAACTTTGAAAGAACAATGTGCTTGGTTATTGTGCCACATTGCGCGCTCTTAATGGACGACGGTCGATCGTCGACCGAGCATCCTTGCTCGCTTTCCAGGGTATTTGGTGAAACACTCGACTCTAGAAAGCACTGGCAGGTAAGTAAAGGTATATGTGGTGTAAGACTGAAAGAGTTTGGTCAAAGCGAAATTTTTCGTCATTCAGTTCGAACGAAATATAAGGGTAGTGAATCCAAGACATCTGATTCCCGTCACAAAGGGATGCGATTCGAACAGACAGCCAAGTCAGCTAGCTTTATGCGGTATCTTCTTTGGTCTTTGTGCTGGAGTACTTCGACAACGAGAACTTTTCCCAAATGGTTTTGTGCGTTCCATGAAGTTATCTTGTGTTGTAGACACGAGGCATCACACATGTTAAATCGTCATTTCTACTCTAAGGAAACAAACCATGGTTCTTCACTGTTATTATGGCTGCCAGAGACTTTATTAAAACAATGATCCTTCAACTGTAAATAATATTCTGTGGAGATACAGCAACATGGATAAACAGAGAAAACATCTGATGGTGAAAAATTTCCAATGGGCAGGACATGATATGTAGTGCATGGTTATCTACCCTGCGGCTTTACAGATAGAATTTGTCGAAGAGTACAGTTCATTTTACCATCTTATTTATTTTCTCTGTACCCTTTAGGGTAGAATATACCCAAGGGTCCAGTTCATTTTACCATCTTATTTATTTTATCTGTACCCTTTAGGGTAGAATATACCCAAGGGTCCAGTTTATTTTACCATCTTATTTATTTTCTCTATACCCTTTAGGGTAGAATATACCCAAGGGTCCAGTTCATTTTACCATATTATTTATTTTCTCTGTACCCTTTAGGGTAGAATATACCCAAGGGTCCAGTTTATTTTACCATCTTATTTATTTTCTCTATACCCTTTAGGGTAGAATATACCCAAGGGTCCAGTTCATTTTACCATATTATTTATTTTCTCTGTACCCTTTAGGGTAGAATATACCCAAGGGTCCAGTTTATTTTACCATCTTATTTATTTTCTCTGTACCCTTTAGGGTAGAATATACCCAAGGGTCCAGTTCATTTTACCATATTATTTATTTTCTCTGTACCCTTTAGGGTAGAATATACCCAAGGGTCCAGTTTATTTTACCATATTATTTATTTTCTCTGTACCCTTTAGGGTAGAATATACCCAAGGGTCCAGTTCACGTTACCATCTTATTTATTTTCTCTGTACCCTTTAGGGTAAAATATACCCAAGGGTCCAGTTTATTTTACCGTCTTATTTATTTTCTTTGTACCCTTTAGGGTAGCATATACCCAAGGGTCCAGTTTATTTTACCGTCTTATTTATTTTCTTTGTACCCTTTAGGGTAGCATATACCCAAGGGTCCAGTTTATTCTACTGTCTTATTTATTTTCTTTGTACCCTTTAGGGTAGCATATACCCAAGGGTCCAGTTTATTTTACCATCTTATTTATTTTCTTTGTACCCTTTAGGGTAGAATATACCCAAGGGTCCAGTTTATTTTACCGTCTTATTTATTTTCTCTGTATCCTTTAGGGTAGCATATACCCAAGGGTCCAGTTTATTTTACTGTCTTATTTATTTTCTTTGTACCCTTTAGGGTAGCATATACCCAATGGTCCAGTTTATTTTACCATCGTATTTATTTTCTTTGTACCCTTTAGGGTAGCATATACCCAAGGGTCCAGTTTATTTTACCATCTTATTTATTTTCTCTGTACCCTTTAGGGTAGCATATACCCAAGGGTCCAGTTTATTTTACCATCTTATTTATTTTCTCTGTATCCTTTAGGGTAGCATATACCCAAGGGCCCAGTTTATTTTACCATCTTATTTATTTTCTTTGTACCCTTTAGGGTAGAATATACCCAAGGGTCCAGTTTATTTTACCATCTTATTTATTTTCTCTGTACCCTTTAGGGTAGCATATACCCAATGGTCCAGTTTATTTTACCATCGTATTTATTTTCTTTGTACCCTTTAGGGTAGCATATACCCAAGGGTCCAGTTTATTTTACCATCTTATTTATTTTCTCTGTACCCTTTAGGGTAGCATATACCCAAGGGTCCAGTTTATTTTACCATCTTATTTATTTTCTCTGTACCCTTTAGGGTAGCATATACCCAAGGGTCCAGTTTATTTTACCGTCTTATTTATTTTCTTTGTACCCTTTAGGGTAGCATATACCCAAGGGTCCAGTTCATGTTACCATCTTATTTATTTTCTCTGTACCCTTTAGGGTAGCATATACCCAAGGGTCCAGTTTATTTTACCATCTTATTTATTTTCTCTGTACCCTTTAGGGTAGCATATACCCAAGGGTCCAGTTTAT
>NC_090877.1:17893858-17928858 GCF_036669935.1 Montipora foliosa | reverse complement strand
TGAATTCCTTGAAAAGTGGCACAAGTCTCAAGTAGCCAAGCAACTTTAAAAATAATATAGATATTATTTTTTTAGGCTTCACTGGTCACACTAGGAATCCCATTTTTAGATGTTTTGAGAGTATTAGTGGCAATCTTGTTACTTGGGAATGTGGAGTTTGTCGATGGTGAGGGTGCAGACCTTGAGGTCAAAGGAAACAACGGTAGGTGTGCCATCAGAATTGAGAAACATGTAGACAGCAGGAAAAAGTAAAATTGCCCAAGCCACAGTTTTGGCTTGAAAAAATATAACAAGATCCTGTTGTAGATGCAATGATGTAATACCTCTCTGAAAGACCATTGAAATTGGATTCAAGATAATGTGACATTATGGCTAGGTTCAAAATGAATCATTCATCTTAAATAAAGTACTTAAGGTGTTGAATTAATGTAATGGGACACTTTTGCCATTTTTCTCTCTTTCAGGGCAAGGCGTCATCAACCATCAACCCCTCCCACTCTCTCCCTCCCACTCTGTCCCTCCCCTCCCCTTCCCCCCAAACAATAATGTTGTTTTTAGGATGTGTTAGACTGCCTTTTTATGTCAACATTGCATGAGGGGAGTTTGGAAATTCTTCAAAATACAAAGGTGGCAGAAATCTTCGATTCAATGGACAGAAAAAAAAACCTTGATTGAAACGAATGTTGGCAATGCCCCAATTAGATTCACCACAAATAACATTATCGCTTTCATGACTGAGAAGCAATAACGTGTCATCCCTATCAAACTTTCATTTCAATAACGAGAGAGCTTGTATATGATCAACTCACAACAATACTGATATCACTTAGATTACTGAACTCTAAAAATGACGTCCACTCAGTTTGTCAAAATGTCAGGAGCTTTAAATTGGTCATTCTGGGCCACTCTCACTGGATGGTCTCTCTTCATTGAGTAACAAAGATGTCATGTCTTGCCTCGTGTGACTTGTCTTTCATTTGTGTTATTTCAGAAATCAAAGCTGTCGCAGCATTGCTTGGTGTATCTGGTGTATCACTGTATAGAGGGCTGACTACAAAGACAAAGAATGTCAGAGGGCAGATTCTCAGATCACTGTGTGATTCGGCTACTGTGAGCACTACTTGTAAAATAGACAAACTCTGTAAGACCTGAACAGCGGTACTGTAACCTTTAATATCCTTATCTTGTGTGAGCAGCCATCGTCCAACCCTGGATAACCTGTGTAGCTGGCAGTTCTGTTGTTACGGAACGTAATTCTGTGTTTCTTCGCGGAACTCTAAGCGAGACCTTGGCGGCTTAAAATATTGGCGCTCTGCCCAGAACACCCTAAGCCAGACCAAAATCCAAAATTTACACCCCTAAGCGAGACGACGAGCCCCGAGGCCAGATCAGACAAAATCACTCCAATCCAGTATTTCTGAATCTCTGCATTACTTTGTTTGGTTGATGACTTCTTGATGCCTTAGAAGCTACGTGGTAATCACTCCTCATTTTGTCTTGTGTCACCAGGCCAACAATAACAGAGATGCCCTTGCCAAGGCACTGTACTGCAGGACAGTTGCTGCCATTGTGCGCCGAGTGAACAGCTACAAGAGACCTGCGAGCTTGCCGCTGCCGGCAGCTGCATCATCGCCCCGGGGCTCTCAAGAATCTCTTCGAGCATCATCTCCTGGATCTACTTGGTCCCTGGGTAGAAGCACCCAAAGTTTAGGGGGTGGCTTGCTAATGATGCCTCCCACAGGTTTGTGGATGATATGAGATGTGGTTTTAGAGGTTATCCGTGGCTTCATCTGTACATGAAGTCGCCCGAAACGTGCGAAAAAGTTGGGGAAGACTAAACGACTTACTTATTAAAAAACACCAAGGTTTGGGGCAGTGTGAAGCTACTTTAGCCAAACTTTCAGCAATAAAAAACAACTTTGTTTCAACCATTGGAATAATCAAGTTCAAGGAAGCCATTGTTTGTCACCTACAGGTAAATATGGACAGAGTGGGGAATGGATTGAAATGATAAAAAAGGCGGCAATTTTAACCAATAGCTTGTCCTTCTAAAATTCGTACGGTCTAACCGAAATGCCTCTTTCCATTCGACCATGAGTGGCACGAAATTTGCGGTGCCATGGGTAGGAAATGCCTAAACTGGAATTCCTGGATTTCAAATTTGAATTTTGTTGAACGGATAGGAAGCCTAGTTTCTGTGGTGCGGGGCTCAATGCACTAATCAATTGTTCGTTGCCAACACGAATTTTACTGCGAAGAAAGAGCTTGGAAAATTGGGTTTAATCTGTTGCTGTCATTATGGTGTTCATTCACCCCCACGGGGACTGAATTTGCTTTCTGTCACATACAATCCTTGTTTACTGCAGGTATTGTGTATACTTTTTTCGTTCTGTGTTCTTTTATTTCTGTTAGTGAATACCCAATCTTCGCCGGTGTTGGACGGTAGTTTCCAGTTCACCAGCGGAGCCTCTGGTCTGATTGGAGTCTTAGATATGTTTGGTTTCGAAAATAGCGAGGTAAGATCTGCTACTACTTGTTCTCATTCTACAAGTAAAGCTGGCAACCGTCGTTTTGTAACAGTCGTTTTTATAACATCTAAAGTGATCGTCTTCCAGTCGTCTTGATGTCCCAATTAGGGAGTTTAAGAAACGACGACGGTTACAGCCACGACAACGTCACAAAACAATAATTAATATAATCAGGAACCCATGACCCGGAGCCTACAACTCTACTGTGTTCGTGTAACGGCGTTTTCACAGACCGATTTATTTTTAGATTGAATTTCCCGCGAATGAGACTCCCACAGTAAATTAAGCTGACGTCATAGGGTCACCGAACCGGAACTGCCTTTGTTTTTTGACCTAATTCGCGGGAAGGGCTAGTCTAAAAATAAACCTACTTGTGAAAACGCCGTTTCACAGACGCTGTATGGAAGTTGCACGCTCCCGATGGGCTCCTGATATAATTGGTTAAAAGAGGAAAAGTAATCGTGCTGCGCCTGCTGCACGCATTTGAGCACATTCTTGCGTTATTCTGCACATCACCAAATTTGAGGTTTTGATAACAACGTGAGCATGCAACACGGAATCTTTCATTCTCTATTTCTACTCTGAAACCCCTCTTACAGTCCTACCAATTTATTTTTAGGATACGTTTCTACTATTGTACAACGTAAAGGAGGTGAAAAAATCGCGGGAGACTTTGATATTGCGCAGTTATATTTTTCGTCGACGTCGTTGTCGTGGATCTATAGTACTAGGGAGCTTAGGCATGCGCATTTTTGAGACGCGACCGGCAACCAGAAGAGAATATTTTGCGTTTCTGGACAGTGGTGTCTACCAGGTTTTTATACCAATCATGTGGTTGTGTGAAGACAAGTTAAAAGGACAGACAGCTCACTTCCGGTTGCCATTGCGTCTCAAAAACGCGCGTGCTTTCCTTAAGAGCCCACAGGCGGACTTTTCGCGCGTTCCTAAGGAAGTGAAATGTTACTTCCGGTAACTGACGCCATCATATCATGAGCTGACAAGAAAACCCACTCACAAGCAAAAGTCACCGCGCTAACTGTTGTTTCCATCAAAGGTGTTTCCTCACCCTTCCTCGCGCTCGTTCTCAGATCAACTGCGCATGCGTAAACGAACTGACTACCGGTTTGAGAAAAGCTACATTTCCGGCGGTCTTTAAATTGAATTATGATTTTTTTACATGGCACGTTTCACCCCTAAATACAGAATATAGCTAAGCATTGATTTTTTCAAATCATCTTTTTTTGGAAAAGTTATGGGTATTTCAGTATAAGAAGAAAACCATGCTTGGCTGGATGCAAAAACGAATGCAAATTATCAAACCTTCGATTAAATACCCAAATTGCGTAGCACGGAGACAAATTTAGAGTTTTCTTTTGTTGGCCACGTGACCATGGGCGTGGCATGATGACGTCATATTTAGGGTCATTGGTTTACAAAAGTTGGAAACTGACAAAAATAATGCTAAATTCTCTCAAATTACCTAACCATTACATCCTTAGCAACGCACCCCAAAAAATACGTCAGTAGGGTCTTAAGCGCGTCCAAAATAATCGCGCTGCAGTTACACGGTGCATTTCTTGGCTGCACTTTGCCAAACAACATCGCGAAATAAACAACTCAAGAGTTTGACGAGGCGATACTTCAGGGGATCCTTCACTTTCTGGCTTTATCTCGGTTGAACACCGTTTGGCCTGTTCCAGTAACATGATTCTTAGGGCACACTTCAATATAATCGAGACGGAACAATCGCGAAATTTTATCGATGGCGACGTTTTTTGTCACCATTTTCAACTGGGTTGTCTTCTGTTTGTTGGGATTCGGTTCGTTTGATTCTCTGGCTCTGATTAGCCCCCCCTCCCTTGAGGTACAAACGGGAGCTTAAACAACGGCAACTGCAAGGAGAACGTCATCTCAAAATATAAATTCACGTTATTGTAATCACTTCGTGACTATTTCGACCCTTTTAATGTGACAAGGGTGTGGTAGTTCCTCAAAAATAACACTGGTCGGAACGACGCTTAATTTAGGGGAGAAAATTGAAATTTATCTTCAAGTGCTGACGTTCTTCAGAAAACCTCAAATTTGGGCTATTTCGCGTTGTTGTTTTGCAGACGACAGCAAAGAAATGAACAGAAGTGAAAAACGCACGTGCAGGGCATGCAAAGCTATTGTTTTTGCCCACTAAATATGCAAATTTGTGACGTTCTCGTTGCCGTCGCGCTCCCAAATGGGAAATCGCTCAGCAACGAGAGTGCGCGCTTGTCACTCAGCCAAATTTCCGGTTGTTCGCTTTGTCTTCTGCTCACGAGATCACGCGAATCACATGTGCAACCGGAAAGCACCGTTCCATTGCGCACACGGAATTCTCGACATCTCAAGCTGGAATTTTTGCGGAATGAAAAGCACTTATTTTCTTGTTTGTCTTCTTCAAGGTAAATCACTTGGAGCAGATCTGTGTCAATCTATGCTCGGAAACTCTGCAGCATTTTTATAACACTCACATATTTAAGAGCATAGATGATTTGGCCAGGTTAGAAGTAAAAATTGCTATTTCTCTGTGTTTTTTCGTCCTGTGACTTGGTCTCTTTAGCTTCATTGTGACTCTTTTTTGTTTTCTTTTTTGTCTTCAGGGAAGAAGGCGTTCTTTCAGAACATCTGAGTGTGGATTATTTTGATAATGCTCCTTGTATTGAGCTTCTGACTTGCCAGGTATGTTGAACAGTCACTAAACATCCTTCTTCTTCTTCTTCTTCTTCTTCTTCTTCTTCTTCTTCTTCTATAAATCACGTGACCAGGTTATCCAAGGTATTCATCAGTAGCACCATCAGTGGACCTTCCTTTTTCGCCGGAGGGGGGGAGGGAGGGTTACAAAAAAACCGAAACGCCCCATTGCGTGCGAAATCGAGCAACTAGTTTCCCCAAGTTCTTTGAACTCTACGGCCAACTTGTGGTGTGTGAGGCCACCTCTGCAGAAAGAGTTTTAGTCATCCTTAGGTGAATCACACTTTGCCAGCTTCTGGAACGTGTTTATGTAAATGTTAAGCAACAAGACAAAGTTTAAGAAATACTCGGCCCCTCTGACTGTCGATTTAATTTTGTGTGCAGCGTGCTGGAGTTTTGACCTTGTTGGACAAAGAAAGCTTGTTTGCTCGGTATGTATGTTTAAAGCATTCAATCGTGTAACGCTTGCTCGGAGTTAGTCTATGCGTGCACGGTAGGTTTTATCGAAGCACGTACAGCGCATAGTCTACAGAATTTTGTGACAAGGAGTGGTCTCATTCATTTACAAACTTTTAACTCTTCTTGAGAATACGCCCTCTTTTTTTAATGGTGAGACAATTTTTATGTCTGAGACGACGTTTTCGTTCGCGGAAACGATATGTGCCGCTTGAGTGAAAACGGCATATGTCTCGAGAATTTACCAACCTTTCCATGGAGACAATGTCCCACTATTGTCCGCGGTCAAACAACTACCTCTCAGCTGTCAAGACATGTCTTGGCATTTATTTGAAATCTAGTGTTCAAAATGTTCTTTCGACGGACGGTTAATTTACTTTTAGATCAAAGGACTAAATTTCTGAGTTATTTGTGGTTAATTATATTGAATCCCTTTAGGACGCGAAAGCACCAGAGCAGTAGTGGCTCAGTTGGCTAGTGGGAGGCTTTCGGAGCGAGAGGTCCCCGGTTCGATCCTCGGTGACTTAAACGTCTGTTTCGACTTTCCTCTGATCCGTGTAGCTATAGCTTTAAATACCCGTAAAACGGAGCACTGACAGAGAGAGGTGGGTAAAGGGCGCACCGTCGGCTTCCATTGATACCAGCCTCGTAGCTGAAGGAACTACCGACGTTAAATAAAGTTACTTTACCTTTTTTTAGCTTTAAGTGCAATCAACGCCTTAACGCAGCCATAAACACAAGCACAAGGATCAAAATGTTTCCTTTTCTTTTACTTGCGCTTCTGTTCGCACAAGGAAATTTACGACTTCTTGTCGTTTCTGGCCAATGAAAGCGTTCGTTCCAGATTCCCCGCGCCTGAGCATTTTGTGCGTACTGATGATTGTGTCGATGTTCTTTTTCACTTAGCGTAAGGCACTTATGTTTGCAATTGTACTTGCGTCGCTTGTGAAAACTAGGCTTTACAAAAACGTGGTGAAGTTGAGTAGGTTAGTTTATGGAGGATCTGTGATTCTGCATCTGTGGGTGGGGTGTGAAACTCAAAAATTTGGGTTTATGTAGCTTCTTTATAAAGCCTGTAAACTAACCACCGTTAGAAAGATTTGAGAGACGGCGTTTCTACGGTTAGTCCTTTGTCAAAGCGAAGGATTAGTGGGTCGAAACGTAAGTTCCCAAATATTTCTTAACGGTGGTAGGTTACCTTTATCAACTTGTTCGACAAAACCAAATCTTCGTGATGCAGCGTTTTCGTAGGCCGGACGTTTTTTCCCTGTTGTTTACCATTTTGCGTCTGGTTCTTTGATGCTATAAATTTTGGAGATTGTTGGCTTCTTCTTTTCCATTTCTTTTTTGGGTATCTCTGGAAGCCAGGGGCTGAAGAAACACAAAGCAATCACGCTCAATAAATCCTTCAAACTAACAAGAAGTCACCGGCATCGTCTTATTTTGCGTCCTACACTGAATTTTAGTCACGCGATGAGTTCAGTTTTTCTTTTTTTTCTCCAATCTCAAGAATGTAAACAGCACAGCATTTCTGACAATTTTATCTATAGAAATGTCTAGGAGACCCATGTCTCCTTGATGGTTCGCTCTCAAGGCAATTGCAAATGGTAAAACCCCAATTTGATTCGCCGGAAGTGGTTAGAACGGGACGTGAACCCGAAGGCTCATGCACATCTGTCATCCAAACCACTGGGCTACCGCCTCCGGGACTTTTATCGTCGTTTCCTAGCCTCAGCACCCTCTTCTCCTCCCTCAGGAATTGAGAGACTATTCATCGGTGCAACTTAAACCCAGACGCGCCCCGTCGGCAGACTTGGCCTCGTGCTATTTTGTTAACCAAGCGGCGGGATTATGGAAGTACCATAACAACTGTTTTTCATTGCTTTTTTTTACAGCGGAAGCTATCAGAATTTCTTGCAGCGATTGAAAGCACAGAACAAAGACAACGAGTGGTGAGTAGTGCTGAGTTGTCTTACTGGGTGAGCCTGGCGTTGCTCGAATTGGTTGGTACAGCGGTAAGAGCGTCATACTTTGAAGGAGAACTTTGAAAGGCAATACACCTTATTCCAAAATGGCCGCCATTTTAGTATTCGTCTGTGTGCTTGCAAATTAGCCCTTTTTACCTCGTTCTTTAACATAAAATCCAAAAGAATATTTAACGTTAAACGGATAACAGGGGCAAATTTGCAGCCAAAACAAAAGAATACTGAAATGGCGGCCGTTTTGTAATAAGATCCATACCCTCCTGAGTATTGTCACAGAATAAACGATGGGGAAACAAAATGTACAGGCGAGTAAGGTCATTTAGATGGAGCATTTGTGCTCCGCTTTGTATATGGAGATTTAAATAAATTTACTGCCTCTTCTTTGACTGAAGTCAGTGCTTGTTGTTTGTTGCTACAGCTTTTTTGATCCTGATCCTGCCAGTTCCTGCTTTGGAGTGTCACACTACGGTGCAAATGTAAGTCGGCAAAAAAAAAACAAAACAATTAAATTACTACGAAAACCACCGATCTATGGAATGGGCCCGAATTACTGAGTCACTGTCCTGCCTACGAAATTCCTTTCCCACGGGCTCAACATGTGCACGTGAAATGATCAATTTTGAGGTCATGTAGAGGACGCGAGCACCTGGCGATGAATTTTCAATTTTCTCTCTAAATATCCACACCGTTTTCACCAATTTTATTCTTGGAATGTGAGTGAAAGATCAAACTTTCTAGCCTATGGGCTAGCCCCGGCAAGTAATAAATGAAATTGTCTTGCTTACTGTTTTGGGGGCGCTGTTTATCAAAACGGACTTTTTGACGTCTTATTAGTCGCCTAACGAATTCTTCCGCGTCTGTGATCGTTCTTTGCCTACAAAAGCAGTAAGAGACGGTTTCGTCTTTCTTTGGGGACGTACCTAAGCGCTTATTGTTATCTGTTTTTCAGGTTGTTTATGACGCCAGAAGTCTTCTTCATGTTAACCGTGACAGTATTCAAGATGACGTAATCTGTGTCTTCTCACGGCAGGTGTGTATTATCTATTTTTTAATAGTTTATTTTATTCTTTACATTCTGTTTGTTTGTTTTTTATTTCCACTCTTTGAGGCTAATATTCTGGTGTGGATCACCGAAATTCCAAGGTGTCTAAAAGACTACTTTGACGATGCAGCGGCCATTTTGGTTTCTTTTGTTCCAATAGCTATTATGGGGATGCCCAGTGGGCAAATACATATTAATTCCCCCCTTCCCCCTTTATGTATTTGCCCCCTGGGCATCCCATAATAGCTATTTGAAACAATAGAAATCAAAATGGCCGCCGTATCTGCAAAAAGGTCTATTGAACGGTCATTGATGAATGAAGTAAATGTATCTATTTGAAATGCGGGTTGCAGACGAATGAGAGAAGTAATCGTCTCACGTAGATGGACAATTTAAGCAAATTGCCTCTTATGTACACCTGAGGTGCCCCGGCATCATGAACGGGTATTTCCCACTTCGATCAACACGTCTCTTCTCATTCTTGCCCAGAACGAAAATTCATCAATATCTTTCCAAATGAATTTTACCTCATTGTTTTGCTTACCTGAATGAAATCCCAAAGGAAACAGAGAATTTTCAGGTATACCGATGCTTGGGGAAAAGGACAACTTGTCAGAGGTTGACCAGAATTTTCAACATTGACGTTTGGAGGGTTTTCTGCAATTTGATTCTGAAACAAAGGGTGTAGAGTTTTTTCCCGCATGGATCACCAGTTTCTTGCGTCAAGCCGTTTGATTATTGAGAGAGAAAAATACTCCGAACACGTTGTAGCGTAGTTGATCCTCTGTCTTTCCTTTTAGAACTGTAATTTCGGCTTTGCAACGCATCTGTTTACGAACGATTTAAAACCACAGCAAGGACAGAACACGGCTCCTAAGGGTGTCCTACACAGAATCTCGCCCATCCCCGTTCAGGAGTCACAAAGGTGAGACATCAAAGTATGAAAGGGGTGGCAAAGGGCTTTCTAGATGGGGAAAGTTAGATCCAATTCGTGCTTTATTAGATCTCTCAGATAGTACACGCGCTATAATTGGCTAATTTAGCTGGACGGCCCGCTTAATTTCAAATTTTGACGCAACATGATTTCTTGCAAGTTTTTCATATTGTTAACGTGAAATAAACTTGTGAAATTGTTTGAATCTTGTAAGCAACTATTTCAAAAAGCCAATAGGATTTATTCGTTTTTCAGGTTTTTACGCATGCCAATCATTTGTGGCAGTTGAACGTTCTGCTCATCTAGTTTTCACTTGACTTCATCTAGATTCCTTTCTCGTGCGCCTTATTACCTCGAGATATAATTAATATCGCACTAACATCGTTTTCGCGGTCCGTACAGTAAGTTACAGATCCTCGTGTTCCCCGTTAATTTATGACCCTCGCGCTTCGCGCTTAGGCCATAAATCAACGGAAAAAACTCGGTCCGTAACTTATAGTACTGACGTGGACCTTGGTTAGTATAAAGAGATATGTACATGTATTCGAATAATCAGGTATACAGTTCTCTCATGCACCGCTGCACCAACACTGCTTCCATAGTTGTAGTATAAAGAGCACACTGATACTTGTATATCTAGTAATCTCTCACATCCTTTTATTTTTATACTGGTTCAAATGTTACAAAACAAAAATTTAATTGACACATCATCAAATTTGTTGTAAACTTAACATTTTCACCGCTGCACCAGCCCTGCTCCCAAAGAAGCTTATGTATAAGGATTTACCGAATGGGCTATTGACCCGTGGCCCTTGAGGGCGAAGGGTCTAATTGTTTTAATATCACCCAACTAGTTGGACAGAAAAGGCAATAATAAAGTTAGCAAATTCAAGTTAAAGAAATATTTATTTGGGAATAAAACGAAAGAAAGCGTCACGCTTTTCTCTACTCGAGGACTATTAATAATAGTCCTCTAGTAGCGTAGCCAATCAAAATGCAGGATTTGCATTAGTCTACTAGTTGGGTGATACTAATTAAGCTTATACTTTCAAGTAATTTATTATTATACATTTGCTTACTTTATTAGCCCTTCAGGGTCAACTGATGTACCTCTTAGCACCTTTTCTCAGGGATTTCAGGTTAGTTATGAAGCGCCATTTGCATTAGAAAGTTGACTTTGTGTTTTTTACGTTCTTGTTACCTTGAAAGTTTTTCGCTTTTTGTAAGCTTGTTTCGTTCGTTTAGGAAAAAATCGACGTTCTTCTTAAGACCTTGGTCCAGTCTCAGCCAACATTTGTGAGATGCATCAAGGTAACTGTAATGTCTGTTCTTCGATCGATTTTGCATCCATCTTTTCTTTGAAATGGATTTACCATCAATCATTTCGTATGCGCCACTTTGTTTCCAGATTAACTCACGTGAAGAACCTTATAATTTTGACCGTGGAATTGTCAGTCAGCAGATTCGAGTCTTGCAGATATTTGAGACACTGCAACTTCTCCAGTCAGGTACATTGACCCCAATTTCACAACTAAAAGGTTATGTGAATCGAGGAATATTATCTGTTGGGACAGCGGAATTGTCATAAAAGGAGTCGATTCTATTACCCTCGCATCAGTTGTTCGGATACTTTTCCACTGATATACTGTGGTCTTGTCTTACAGCTTGGACTAGAATGTCGGATAGGGTTATGTCTTAACTGACAGGAAAGGGGATATCAATTGAAGCAATGATCCTCGCAGTTATGAACGCAATTTTAGCAATTGCGTAGACCTGAAAAATTCAGGATTTCAAAGGGGTTTGAACACAATTGCTAAAATTGCGTTCATAACTGCGAGGATCGTAGCTTCACTTGATTTGATATCCGCAGTTCTTCTCGTGCGCGCCGCGCCCATGTCTCGTCCCATTCCCCTTTAGCCAAAACGTCTCGCCTCATAACCCATACTGAATTACGAGAGAAAAACAGACTGCCAGCAGTCTATTCATTTCATCATAGTTAATTCAAATGGGATATATTAGTTTAGTATCTTTCCCTCCGAAACACGTTCCTAGTTTAATTCTTATATTCGATAAGTACCCGGGTCTCGTCTGGGCTTAAGTGCAAGGTATAGCAAGGGACCAATAAACAGTTCGGCTCTCTTGTTATTCAAGATTTTACTTAATGCTACGAGGGGTTTTCGACTACCCTCATTTGCGCTTGGGCAACATAGATCATGTTTCCCTCCTTTCATCAGTCTGGATAGGAAACCGAAACTACGTTTCCTGTTGCGGTAAAATCAAACGATTTCTAACTTGTAAATTAGTTTAAAGATGAAAGTCAAAAAAAAAAAAATTCCTGCAAGGTGAGAGAATCGAACCCATGGCGTACCCTTTGCGTTACTTCCTATACCCACCAGACTAAGGAGGCTGTTATAATTTCCAAAATTTAAAGGTATCTCAACACAATCACCGAAAGGCTAACCGTTTCAAAAACACTCTTAGACCTAAATACTCGAGATCAGTAGCCATAACATTGTTATGGTATCTTTCATCTCAGTTGTGTCCGATACTTCCGTGTACTCAGTCTCTTAATGGTTGGGAATTTCCGTAAGGGAAATATCGCGGTTTCGGTGGATGTTGGCTTATTATACCCTTACAAAACACTGTCAAATCAGTGGGAGCAAAATAGTTTGTTATTTGTTGTGTTTCAGGCGTCGCTCATCGTTCTCGGTTCCATGCTTTCGCCCGAAAGTACAGCTTTTTGTCGCCTCGAAAGGTTCTGTGTCAGGAAGATACTGGGTACGAGGATTGCAAAGTCATCCTAGAAACTCTGATGAAGCAAATCAGCAAATCCCAGATTGACGTCATGTTTTACCCATGGGTACTGGGCAAGAGATACGTATTCTATAGGTGATATAACATTTCTTGACGCTAGTTATTATTTCCCTTGTTGACCCAGAGAAAAGTCTTAATCTTGTACACTTTGCTTGACCTTATAAAGTTCACTTCGCCTTCTAGGCCGTATTTTGTAGCATAGAAATGACCCTAGAAAACGATTTTCGCTGCCATAGGTTGGGGCACTACGTCGCCAAAAAACATGTTCCTTTGATGTCACATAATTGTGTTTTCCCTCAAAATATTCGCTTGTTTTCGCTTTCGCTCGAACATATTTACCTTAATTACATGGCCAGTGAATAGTTTTATCCTCTGGGATGAATTTTCCGTCGAAGAATCGGTTATTTGGGTGGTTTTTGGCAAACAGAGGTTAACTATTCGTAATGCGATCGCTTCCGTTGCCGTTAGCAACGGGTCGCAAATTTGACACTTTTATCGCATTATCACATTACGCATTAATCGCTAATCCGATTATTCCTAAAAACCTAAAAATATTCGTGCCTCATCAGTTTTCGGTCGAGTTTATGTCCAAGAAAGCAGATAAATTGCAGAAAATTTTAGTTTTGCATCCAAAAATTCGTAATCAACCAAATTTTGCCTGGAAAACATATTTTACTGTTATTTTTCTTTAATTTTTTCGTTCAACTTTCGCTTTTATAAAATGTTTCAGTTGTCTGTAAATAAGTTATATGCTGTTGGAAAGCTCATTTTCTTAGCTTTAAAATGATGTATTTTTCCCCCTAACTTTAAATATTTTTTGAGAAAAAAAACTTTTTTTGGCGATGGCTGATTTACCGCGGTTTTCTCGCGGTTGGGAAAGTGGGAAAAAGAGTTAATAGGCCGGTAGCCAGGTTTTTAACTTCAGAAAAGGATCTGTTTCGTCGTACGAACGTGTGAGGACCTGTGAGCCAAAGGGCCTCTGCTGGTATGACTTCTGGGTGACCCCTTAATAACTTCTTACTAACCGAGCGCGAGGGCCGTACTGGGGAATATTGGCCCGAGGTCGTGGCAGTACGGACCTCGCTGCGCTCGGTCCGTACAAAAACGACCGAGGGCCAATATTCCCCAGTACGGCTCGAGCTACAGTCTCAGACATAAATAGTTGGGACACTTCATGTCAACATCTTCTGTTCCCTCCTCGTGCGTTCCCTGCCCCTCTCAATGTTGTTTATCGCAGTTCAGTCACCAAATCTTTCACACCAACATTGAGAGGGAAGGACGAGGCAGAAGTGTCCCAACAATTATGTCTGGGACTGTAGCTCGGTTAGTAAGTAGTTTATTATATGGTTTTTTATTACCTTTTGCTTTGCTTTTGCAAGGCCGTAATCGGCCCGTGGACATAACGGGAGAATAATTCCCTACAATTAAGTCGCAATTAGCCAATCAGAGCGCGCGTTATATCGGCTACAAACACAAGCCATATAAAAAAAATTGCCTGAAACGCTTCACGTACCACAGGCAACCCAGTGTACCCTCACGGAGGGTCTAGTTTTGCTAGTTATGGGGACTGAAATGCGCAGTATTGTCACGCAATGTTATCAAGAGCCGTAAAACCAGAAATTGTGGCCACAAAATCCTTATATTTGTCCTCAACAGTGTTTATTGAAATAATCTTTTATTCGCCATAAAGTCACGCTTTCAGAGTTTGTTATCTTCATATAGCAGAATACATATGACAAAGAATTTTTAGTCTCAGATTTTAACGACATTTCAGTGAATTGAGCCTGTGACAGACAAGTCATGCAAGTTCTCTTCGTTTTAGATCACGGGTTCTTCGTTTTAGATCACAGGGTCTTCGTTTTAGATCACGGGGTCTTCGTTTTAGATCAGTGGGTCGTCGTTTTAGATCACAGGGTCTTCGTTTTAGATCAGTGGGTCTTCGTTTTAGATCATAGGGTCTTCGTTTTAGATCACAGGGTCTTCGTTTTAGATCATAGGGTCATAGGTCTTAGGTCTTCGTTCTTGAACATGTATGTTAAAAAAGTTCGGCCTCCGCCTTTTTCTCGGTTGTTGAAACTCGCGTCTTGCCTAACCTTATATTTATCTCCTTGTCGTTTATCGCAGTGAAATTGTTAAGCAAGAGCTAGAAAATCTTTGCGAAGGACGTCAAGTGAAGGCTGTTATTACGATCCAGTGCTGGATAAGGCGGTGGATTTGCCAGAAGAGATGGCCGAACCTCAAAAGATCTCTTGAAATGCAGATGAAGGGTCGACACGGCGGCAAACTAAACCACAAGTGAGTTGCTTCGCTGGATAAGAAATCTTTGGTTCGCATTACACGTCAAAGCCGTTATGTAGGTGCCAAAAACAGGCGATCTTTCATTACTCTAAGTCTACTCTAATTTTTTCCTTCAACTAACAGTTGGAGTTGCGTTTCATTAGAGCAACCTCGTTCCCAGGGTCACTCTTGCGGTTCCTCATCGCCAAAGAGGCCCTGGGAACGATGTTGTCATTAGAGTGGTTTGGTGGTAATTGACGTTTATGCCAATGGGAAACGTGAGGCTGAAACTTGCATCTTGCCAAAAATCAAAGAAATTTATTTGATTTTAGCTCATTCATTGCCAGTTATCAACTAGACTGCACACAGTCGTTCTTTCTTCTTCATATTCAACTCGTGGGTGGAAATAAGAACATTGTGCAAATTTTGGGTAAAACCGAGGTGTGATTGGGGAGAGGGAGGATCTAGGGTCCAGGCTACCAGCTTGCTTGGCGTGGGTTTAATACATTCGTGTCTGCGTAGTCTAGGGGAAGAAAGAGACTACTAGCAGTCTAGTTATCAACAGATATTGAGCAACTTCCTCAGGGCGAGAGAGAGAGAGAGAGAGACTCGTTAGATAATTTTCATGCTTCTATGAGAAGCAGCAGCCTGTCATTTGTCGTTTCCCTTTAACGTAAATGCGATGTTCTCTCGAGTGTAATTGTTGTCTTTGACCCTCGAGATTTTGGTCACGTAATTGGAGCATTAACAAATAGCTACTTTTAGAGGAAACGAAAAGAGAGAAAAAAAATTTCAACAAACAGAAGATTATGAGAAATTGAACTGAAAGGAACAAACCAGTTAAGCTATTTACAAAGTGGGTGAATTTAGGGTAGACTGCTCGCTGTCCCTCTTGTAGCTTGCGTTAGGAAGCGTTTCCGTAGGGAGCAAGATTAAGCTGCGCGAAGAATGGAGCACGCGTCATGCGTTCTGATTCAATCGTGTTTTGTCACGCAATCGAGAGAAACGGCCGAGGTATACGGTAAAGACTTGTTTCCATATCTCAAAGTGCCCTTGGACGTGAGGTGCCTGGGAATGAAATTAAATCACTGGAATCGGAACAGTTAAGCCGAAATATTGTTTTAGGCCTAATTAGGCCTAAGGTTAGCATTTCTAAAGGGTTTGGGCTTTTTCAACAGTTACATTATAACCTCACCCTGCATTTTACACTGACCGATTCCAGCGATTTAATTTCATTCTCAGGCACCTCACGTCCAAGGGCACTTGGTGATATGGAAACAAGTCTTTACTGAGGGATCCTTGGTGAAGGGTTTCTTTCTATTGCGTGACAAAACACGATTGGCTGTCGTCCAGTTTGGGACCATCGAACAAAAATTCAGCTCGTGGTCACAGTGGGGCTTTAAGCTGCAGCTTTCCCTGGTGAATCCAATTTCCTAATTTCTGGGCTATTAAAGATGCTTCCTTTTCGAATCAATGTAACTATGCAACGTGACATATGAGGCAAATTAGAGATAAGAAGAATTTAAAAATGTCGACTATAAACGTGTGAGGAGTTTAAGGACGGTGCATACTATTGTTATTGCGCACACGTTCTGCGCATCTCGAGGTATACCCGGGTTTCCTATCGATGATGCTTACTAATAGAGGGATATTTTTGCGCAGTTTAAAACTAACCGCGGAAAGTAGATCTTAGTAAGTACTCTTGGTATCCAAAAAGAAAACTGGGGGTAGCCATGCATTTTTGTGAGATAATTAAGCTTCAATTTGAGAAAGAACGCCGTACATTGCTTTGTATTTTAGAGGCTTTTTATAGATATTATTCATGAATTATTTTTGGAAAATGGGTGATCACTCCCAATTTTCTTTTTGGATTTCAATGACACTTGTTAAGACCTACATTTCCTGCATAATCATAAGCCGGGGCAAAAATATCTTTAAATTAGTAGGCACCGTCCTTAAGTCTGGGCCCTTGTCACATATGGGGATTTTCATAAAGAGGGAGATAATAGGATAACATTTTAAGAAGTGTTTTACCAGTTTTTAGTGGGACAGCGTGGTCCAGTGGTTAGGGCGTTGGGTTTGCATGTGGTTGACCTGGGTTCATATCTACCACGTTTTTTAAATAGCCATCTTTTTGCCTCCTGCCATTTGGGGTTCTTAATCATGTTTCTGTTAAGTTTGAATTGTTTCTTTCAGATTCAAGTTAAGAGTAGGGTGCCTGTGAACTAGCTTGTTATCTAAGTGCACTTCCACTATAAACAGAGCATTTACTGATTTTCTTACTGATATTAGCCGTCGGGACAATCCCTTTTTGTTGTATCTGTAGTCACGTTCGAAGGTCATTATCTCCGTCGGATGAACTTCGCGTGGACACGAAAACAGCCGAGCAGACTTGTTGCCTGTACGGACTGGACATGGTAAGTTGAACTTCCCTTTATATTGCAAGGGGTGTTGTTAGCTTTGATCAGATCAGAAAATTGAGATGAAAAGCAGTTTGATTATGTTAACGTTACTTGAATAACTGGGACTTGGACTGGTAATCTGAGTTTATTTGACGTTTAAACGATTCGATGAGACAGTCTCATAGAGGCCGACTGTCAAATTTACCGATTAAGACTAAACGTTTTGTATTATACTCGTGGCCACTGATACAGTCATCTTAAAACTAAAAACTCGAGTGACTAAACCCCTTGAAAAGAGGAAACATTCCTGCGAAAAAGCATTTGTCCGAATGTTCCTGGCAAATCAAGAGACAATCGTCGATGTCTTTGAGAACATTCGTAAACAATTTTCTCTCTCGGAAAGTTTTGAGTTGGTGTGAAAACAAGGAATCATTTCGGTGAACGATGTTTCCGTTTTCATGTTTCCACAAAGAGAATGATATTGTCGTCTCTTGTACGGGGTCCTCTGAGACTTGTCCTTAATAAATGCATGGTATTTTGGCTAATCCTAACGACTCAAACAAGGTATTTGATGCTGATAGTTTAAAGAATGACTCAGCAAGTCCACCGATGCAAATTACGTCCTGATGGCCATCCCAAGAGAGGACGAGGTTAGAGAGCGAATCCCATTGCCCCGTGATAATTGTTTGAAAGCTATTTTTAGATTGCTCCTACGCTGCGAAGTTTTTTCTATCTCTTGTCCCCATGACCCCGCGATCCATTTTCACACCAACTTACCAATTCTTGGATTTCACATGACATCACGGCCGCCATGTTGGTGTCCCCAAACAATGAAATGGCGGCCATGTTGGTGTCCCGATCCAATCCTCCGGGAATTGAAAACTATTATTGTGCTAACGTCTTTTTTTGTTTTCGTTGAAAAACATGGCTGTTGATCACGTGAGTGAAACCCGAGAATAGGGTGTCGTCCTTGAAATAACCACGCAGTATGACACGGAGCTAATAATTAGTTTGAAATAACTTTCGTCATAAGAGGGTCGAAAAAAGGGAATTCGCTCTCATGTCTGGCCTCATATCCTCTTGGCTTCGCCACTGAGATTCGTAAAAAAACACGCTACATTTTATACGTGGCCAAAATGAGTGCTCATAGTAAACTAGTTTCGTGGCAACAACTGGAAAATCAGAGCCCTAAGCAGGATTAGAACCAACGACATCTGCAACACCGAGCGGATGCTCTGCCCCTTGGCTGGCAAGAATTCCACGGGGGCGTTGTCGTTTATCTGGGTTCGTTCCGCCATAGACAAAGGGCATGAGCATTCCACTTCTACTCCACCAGCACGTGGTCACAAAAGATTCCCACTTATGATAGTTAATCAATGTCATAAAACAAAAGTACATGTTAGTGTTAAAAATTACGAAATATTCTTTTAGGAAACACCTCCTCCTCTGCCGAAAAGCCGGCCATACACTGTGATGGGTAACATGAAGATGGGATTCCCACAGACACGCGTCATGAAAGTCGATTATCCAGGTCAGCTGTACTTCAAATTACAATTTTTGATGCTGGAAATTTCTCTTGGGACGATCATCATGCACGCTTTTACAAGAATAAAGTATAAAAAGAAGCATTGGAAATTGTACTAACCAAAGGAACTTACAATAGGAAAATGGAAATAGTTTTACCATCAACCATCTTAATTTTTTGACGTTACCACCACTGAGCCCCATTAAGACACTTTTATTATTCCACTATTACGCCATTTTACCGTATTTGGTCAAGAGAACGCGCAAAATATGAGACGGTAATACACTGTAGTGTCCCGGTTTGACCGGTTTAGAACAGAGCAAATACGAACGGAACGGCAGTTTTTCAATGAAAGAAATTGTTTTCAACGCGATACAAAGTCTGAGAATTTAGCTTGTCATCGCTTGTCTCTCGTCATTTCGTTTATCCCATCAAATAAAGGACATTTGTCTGGCTTTCTGTGCTGTTTATATCGTTCGCAAGCGCCCTGAAGGACAGATGATGCATTTTTTAGAAACGCTCTTACCAGATAAAATTAAAAAAAACATCTTTTTGTAGTGGAATAATAAATCTCTTATTCGATGGTTTAACATATAATACTCGCGGACATTTTGCTCATTGCTCGTATTTTTCCTTGCCCCTACGGGGCTACGCAACTCGCAAAATATAGAAATAGAAAGAGCACCTTTACTTTAGTAGCCCTGCAAAGTTTCGGCATATCAGGTGTAATATCAGCTGAGAAAATGTAAGTTGAAGAATGAAAAATTTACAAACTCTTGTATGATTGGTGGTATGGCGTACAGCCCCAGTCATACAAACGTCTGTAAATTTGTCAAGACGGAGCGTGACAATTGTCTGGCTATGCTCCGAGAACTGAAACTGAGTGAGTTATCCTTTTCATTGCAGATGACGGGAGTGAAGTTATTTTTAAAAAAGGCGATGCAGTAAAAGTGATTCGCGCCTCTGAGAAGCGAGGTTATCTTGTTGTAGAGCACAGGAATACCACTCTCGACTTGCCATTTCAAGTCATGGAACTCAAGGTATTTACCTTTGTGAGCATTTTCGCTATTTTTTACACCGTATTTTTGGAAGCCGTATGCGGTGACGTCTGCCGACTTTCCAAGGCTAGTAGAGACCGTTACCGAAACCGGGGTATGTTTGTAAGGGCTCTTGTATTGCTTGATAAATTTTCCCATTGAGAACTCTACATGCCATGTCAGTTGATGGACTTCGACCAGACGATATCTAAAGCGCCACTTCTGTAGCTGCCAAATTTCGGAGATCATTGTGTCCTGAACAATTTTACAATTATTCATCCTCCGGAAAACAAGATGATGCTTTCAATTGTCGAAATTCGTTTTACTCAAGAAAATAAATTTTCTGTAGAATTCTCCCAAACCTTCGCCTAGATGACCAAGAGAGAGTCGACAAGATAACTGTGCACGCATGTGGTAAGCTATACAATTCTCCATAATTGATTTTTCCACGTATTCTCTAAACGGTAATCTATAAGAGTTAATATAATTTCTTTGGATCCTTTTTTGCAGAGCGCTTGATTCGATGAGAAAGGCGCTTTCTTTGGGGTTCGCTTTGAAGTCCATGATCACGGAAATCTCACACCGGAGCACATAAGCGCGTTGTTGGTCTTTGTCCAATTGATGTAACTGTTATCCTTGGATAAAAGCTGAGTGGACCACGTGCATTAGTTGCGTTTGATTAACATGTGCTCTTATGTTTTCACGAGCGCACTATTGAGCACATTTTTGGAGCGAATTTCTAGGGGCTATTTCCAAGTCCTTTTGGTATATATTCCGAGAGTATATAGGTGATTTTGAAGTAAGCCAGTTTGCATTAATTGTGACGTCATGTCAACTGACCCATCCCTCTCATTGGCTTGGCCATGAGTCAAATGTCTGCAAGTTTTGCAGATAGTATAAAATGTTAGCATCGGCAACGAGTGCGAGAACAAGTACAACTTGTACTTCTTCTCATAGTCGTGCTCTAAATATTTAGAAAAATTTAGTTTTATCAACGGAGTCGATAATGTAAATTGGCCACCGTACAGAGATTCTAAAAGCTGACGTTTCGAGCGTTAGCCCTTCGTCAGAGCGAATCGAGGAATTGTGGGTTACGTGTAGTACTTATAGTAGAGTAGGAGCTACGCTATTGGTGGGTAACATGGCAACGTGAAAAATAGGAATATATTAGTTAAATGAAAAGCGTTCGTTAATACCGTGAGGATTAAGGGTGCCGATTTGGAAGATGAATTTTTGTTCCAGATTCTTGCGGCTTTCCGTCGCACCTTGATGTAGGGAAAGGCCACAGATTATATAATACGAGTTCCATTCTGCAGAAAACCACACTAATTCTTTGGCAAGATATCAGCATTTTAAGCTGCTTTTCAGGCTTGAAAGCGCTCCTACCCCCCCCCCCCCCCACCCCCTAAATTATTTACACAACACTTAATTTGGAGGATTGTTAGTATATGATTATTACGACTTTAAAACAAAAAAGAAACAGTTCTAAATCAAACGCATTTTCCTTTTGACAAACTCGTATTTACCTCTACGACTTTTCGATGTAAAGTCGTCCCAGACCCACTTGCCAGGACCAGTTGAGCATGCTGGGCTGCGCAGTACGCATGCACAGTAACCAAAATTGTCGGAAATACCACGAAAAGCGTAGGAAGAGTATTTAATATTTCCGTTCACCATGTAAGGTAGTAGATTCCTACAAGAGCCCTATAAATTCCTACGATGATGTCATATTTTCATTGCAAGGATGAACACGTGGTTACCAAGGCAGTTTTCCGAACAATGGCGGAAAGCGAGGAAAGTTTATCCGAGGCTTTGGTTGACAAATGTTTGTCAAGTGCGGTTTAGAGGTGAATTGGAGAAATGATCGCACTAACTAGTCAATTTAAGCAATTGTTTCTTTGTAGACCCATGGCCGGTGTGATGCCGGTTCAGTGCTCTTACTAAATGAGCTATGGAAACGCTTAGTTGAGAGCTGGCCAATTTGTTGGGCTGAATATTTGTGAAGCGTCTGATACTTGTGCTTCTGCTCTCGTCAATAATGAGAACCAGGCTTAATAGTACCTTTGGCAAATAAACTGGAAAAAGCAACCTGTAAATGATCATTTAACAAAAGTAACGTCTACATTGTCTGATTGGCTTTTTATTGTAGGATTCCTGCAGCCCCCCGCGTGGATTTGTGAAAATTCCTTCAAGATAGATAGATAGATAGATAGATAGATAGTTTATTGTAGTAAAAAACTTGCAGCTGTAAAGCTGAATTGCGCTTTTACAATATGAAAAATATATAAAATTATAGTGATGTACTCTATAAAAAATTGGTAAAACTAATATAAGCTTAAAACTATTTTAAATATATATATTACAAAATTCGTTCTCATTCACATTAGAAAACCCTCCGAAGAACTATGTTTCATTATTAGTACATGATCTTACTAAAAAACTGTTCTTAAAGCGTTCAGTTCAAGGGCATAATCGTTCATTCCTGAACTCTTACTCGAAGTCGAACTCGTTGTCGATGCTAACATAATTCAGTCACGTGATCACGAATGCAAGTTAGCTCCAAAAAAAATCATGCGTATATAACATTCTTAATACGGGCTAGAAAGGTTAGAAGCATATCCTCCTGGCTTTAGTCCGGGTCCTTAGCTTCAAAGCTAGTTTTGCGAAATGTTCAGCCTGCAATTGCCCTGTGTTAACACCATGTGTTTCAAACACAACCAGAAAGCATTTTTTGTCACAGTTTTCTCTTAACTTGAGTCGTTTCGCTGATCAGAAAACCTTCTCACGACGCCCGCCATCAACAATCAAGAAGTCTCCTTTGTTTGGTCCCCCTACATGCCAATCATAAAAGAATTCGATTTATTTTCTGTTCCGATGCACTCATATATTTTAACTTTTTGCACTGTAGCTGTTTGAGAGTGATTTATAAACACTTCCCTCCAAATTGTGGATTTTTCATCAAAGGGAAATTTCAAGGATAAAACGGCAAAATATGTTTGTTGGAAGATTTATGTTTGCAACGGAAAGAATTTGAAGTTAAGTGCAATTTAAATATGAACTACTTTGGTTATCATGCCAGTGGAAAGGTCATAAAGTGGTTGTTTGAGTTCGTCTGTATTCAGTAAGAGATTTCTTGTCCAGGCTTCTGAGGACGCGATTCTTGCGGTCAGCCGGAATGATTATCATCTCCTAGGCACTTCATGTACTTCCTTAATATATAGCGTATCTGAAGAAACAGTGCAAACAGAAGCAAGCAAAATACACAGCGGCATTAATTTATCCTTAATTGGTGTCTTTTTGCTAACACGACCGCTAATGATTAAAAATGGGGATACTGAATTTGCGTTTGTCGCTTGTTCGTCTGCTTGCTTCACCATTGAGAGAAGACCGGCTTCAGAGGCCCACATTCGGTCAAACCATTATCATATCATTCCTTAATTTACCCTTGGGTTGTAGCTTGTCGGCGGGGCAAGTGTCTCCGAGCAAAACCCTCTCCCCCCCCCCCCCTCCCTTCCCCTCTTCGACCATGGTATACCACTGTTTTTGTTTTCAGACGCTAAGTTGTGAGAACGTGTGATCAGATTGGCTGTACTTTATTGTCTTGGGTAGTTTGGTGGAGCACAACATGTGCGCTGAAATTTGGGCGAATATGGGCGTTTGACCTTTATGGGGGTATATAAATTACTTCTTTGTGTACTGTGTGACTGATGCGTATTTTCGAAATGTGTCGTGTGTACTTGCTCGTTGTCGCAATATAAAGAATGTTTTTCTCCTGAATACAATATTGATGTAACTTTAATTTCTTGTACGAAAATGATCAAGGTAGGATATATATATTAAAATATAATTATTTAATATAAAGCCGAACGAAATAGATTTGTGGTGCATGAGTCTCTGTGATGTGTACGTTAGTTTAGCTTGCCTGTGATGAAAAGTTCTTTTGCCTCAAACAAGATTTTAATGTTTAGTTCAATATTCGTTGTTCAACAAGGTGAACTGAAAACTGAGAATCCTTCAAAACTGCTCTAAATATGACTTGTGAGGCAAAAACTGAACGACATCAAACCATCACTGGTAAGATAAGCAATCATTTTATTTACCCGTGATTCATGGAGTTAACCGCAATCATAAAGTTCCCGAAGAGGACCAAATTACGGTACCTCCCCTCCCTAACCCCACGACCAATCCACGCTGACAGACCAATTAATACACAATAACATTTAGTGTTATCATTTTTTACAGGCTTTCCTTGTCAACATAAACATACTCCCACATTAAAATATATTGAAAGAGTTCGTGTAGGGAAGCCTTAGAATATTGTCGAGGGAGGGCCTCGCAATATTTTGAGATGACATGTGCGAATTATAGATCAATCCCCAGTTGTTGTTCAAACGATGGATAGCGCTATCTACCGGATAAATCACTATCCAGTGGATAAGTCATAGCGAAAATCGATTGTGCTATCCAATTTATTCAGTGAATAGCGTTATCCGCGTGCATCCCGAACATTTTTTACTCTCGATGAGATGAGCCGATTGTTGCAAAGCAGCGTTGGCGTTCGTCTGGTTTCGCAATCTTGGAGACACCCATGGACTTGGTTGTGACGTCTTGCGTTTCACGCATTTCAAAACAAATTTGTGTGAGAAATTTGGGGACGGGACACCCACAATAAAAACAAACACGATAATCAACGCTTTCGCTTAAGAGAATTCTGTTTTTTACTCTATCGATGCTATTTACGGAACAAGTAGGTTGTTTGATGTCCTCCGATCTGTTAAGCTTCATGCAAGAGCTGTCTCCACCGAGTACGAAACAAAGCTGCCGACAGTTTATTTGTTTAATTAAAACACTCGAATTCGAAAAGGTTGTGTTTTTACATGACCTCAAGAAAGAGAATCGAGTTTATGAAAACAACTCTCGAAATATTATGAGCACGAAAAAGCCGTTCACATCGACCAGCTTGTTCGAGTCAAAATTTATTGACATAGAAGTCTGTATTTGAAAGAATGGGCCCGGACGTATATCAAGCAGACTCTCTCGATCTCCGTTGCAGGTAGCTTGTCAATGTATAAGTTTGTTTTGTTTGGTGTAAATATGCTCTAAGTTTATATGTTAAGTTATGTTCACCCCAACGCATTTTTTCGAAAGGAGGTGGTTGTCGCGCAAATTGGTGTTCTTGCTCGTTTCGTGTCAGTCTAAAGACAGGAAATTTTGGACTACATTATGAATTTTAGTAGCCATTTTGTAGCCTCCGACTTATCAGGATAATAATCAAAACCGCAATAATATCCTAAACTCATTCAAATGGCAATATTCTAATCTTATCACGCGCGGTCCGTCCTGCGCGTGGTTGAGAGATGCGTTTCCTCTTCAAGACATCGCGATGGCGCCGTGCGGAGAGACCATATCAAATAGATCAGTAATTCCAAATGTTTCTCATTTATTTGCTGATTTCATTTCCCGGGATCTCATTTCGCCTTCGAAACGCGGAAGCTCCTTAGAGGCCAATATTGCAGCAGTGTTTTACGAGACAAAGATATGGAACAGGTAACGCTCACATAGATATCCCCCGTGATATCCCTAAGACGATTTGTCGCAATTTAGATTTTTGGGAGCTTATCTAAACAGGGCGAAAGGAAACGAGATTTAATGCCCACAAATGGGTTAAAACAAACTTCCCGTATAAATATTTATTCATCTGCAAGTGAGAGATAATGGAAAAATTGAATTTGTGATCGCTTACAATCACCATAGAAATTGACATAAAGCTGTTCAGCGTTTTAAATTTATCACTTAATGCCCATTTGGTTTAATTAAGCGCGTCGTTTTAGCATGTAAATCCTCCTTCTGTCGAACTAAAGAATTTACGAAAGAAAAAAGCAATCAAAAATAGTCTAATCCGAGCTCAACTGCCGAGTGTGAATAAAACAATAGCTCCACTAACCTAACATGTTTGATGTGTGGTCCAAAAAAACACTTAAAGGTGTACTGTAAACAAACAGCGAGACAGTGGTCTGCTAAACACCGATGCCTGGGTGGTCTCTAAGGGCGTTACCAGTCCCTACAGTATATCCGTTTTAATGTTTGCTGAAATACCAGTTGAAAACTTTGCGTTACACTGCGCAGAGAGGTTAAGAAAGAAGTAGTTTGTTCTCCACGAGCGAGAGTCATGTACAGTACATTCACGTCAATGAAGTTCAACCCTTATGGGGTTTTAACTATTCCGAGGCAGGGATTTCAACAGCAGTCTACGGGGACGTTTTGTTCGTGTTGTTATTATAATTCCAATCTTGGATGCTGCTTTTCGCCCAGCAATGGTTCCGAGTTCGGCTATTACGGTTGCGCTGAAATGCTTCCCAAACCGCCTTATTCGTACGTGGCCTTGATATCTATGGCCATTAAGAATTCGCCAGAAAAGAAGGTTACCTTGAGCGGAATTTACCAGTTTATCATGATGAACTTTCCGTATTACCAGCAGAGTCGACGTGGATGGCAGAACAGCATCAGGCACAACTTATCACTTAACAAATGCTTTGTGAAAATCCCCCGAGACAAATCAGACCCCGGAAAAGGATGTTACTGGGCGTTGGACTCTTCGTTTGAGGAAATGTTTGAAGAGGGAAGGTTTTGGAGACGAAAGCGAAGGCTCAAACGCGCTCAGACCAAAGGGGAAGACGATAATGGCGAAAGCGAGATAGCTGATAGACAAGAACGCAATGATCAAACTACAGCAGAGGAACCTGAACGGAAATCAAGTGAATCTGCAAAAATCACCACGGAGAGCAAAGACAGGAGCCAGGCGTCTCCTAGGGCAGAATTTTGTTGTCGTGTTCCCCCACGAAGGCCAAATGTTGAGGGAGATTCCAACGAGCAACAATTTGTTTCCTGTCCAAAGAATGGGAAACTCGTTTCTCAGAACAACAGTACGGAATCCCGGCTGATTGCTCAGACGGATTCTTCAAGCAACAAACTAGTGTTTAGCATTGAGAATCTACTAAAACGTTGAGTTGTGAAGAAACTCTTGTAGTTGAAAAAATACGAAAAACTTTAAGCGAGTGAGAAATTGAAGAACAGTACTGCAGAGTTGCATCAATTCTGAGTTACAAAGGTGACTCAGCTCGCATTGAACCGAACTGTTCTTCGCCGGTTCTCTGTTCGTTCTGACAAAGTGCTCTTAGCAGAAGTAGCTAAAGCGGACTTCAAACTGTATAAAAGATACGATTTGGGTGAAAAATTGAGTGGCTTATATTAAGTCAACAATAGTTTTCTCGTCTTCATTTTAACGCCCCTTATCAGACATTTATTTTCTTGTAGTTATGGATTGTTCGAGTTCCGGCTTTAGTATTTACTCCAGTAATTTTTTGCGTGTGCAATCTGTAGGAATTGTAGAATAAAAAGCCAATTTTTGGTTTTTGTAAACCAAATTGACATGTCATCAAACTACTACAGTCTTCAAGGACTTCACTCCAATCGAGATCCAATTTCCTTTGTAAAAAATTTCGACAACCCTATCTAAACTCGAGTTAAGCAAAATATTTTCAACTCGAATGCTTGTTTTCGAGTTATCTATGGCCGTGGAGGTGATTGCAGAAGTAAAGATAACATAACAAATGATCTGGCTTACAAAATTCTTGTAGTCTACCCGAAAAAAAACTTCCAATGTTTGGAAAAGTATACTAAGATAGTGCGACAAAACAAAGTTCGTAATTCGGAAAGAAACATCCGTCTTACGTACCTCTTTATTAATAAACAATAAAGTGTTAAAAGCATTACTTCGAGGTACACTTTAACTGGAACCTTATTATTATATTGGGGCACGTAAATGCAATTTGGACGTGATCAAAACTCATTTCCTTCTGTTAAAGCACCGCGTGGTATTGAAACATGGCAACCTGATTTAATTAAGGTGTTATGCTATTTGTCATTCATGTCCTACTTTGGACTAAGCAATTGTCTTATTCTTAAGCTTTGTTTAAGAATAGTTTAAGAAATATTGCTGGAACTACAAAAATTTGAAGATATGAGAAACTTGTCCTGCTATGAAAACAACCCTGCCTTGAAAATCTCCAAGTTAATATATACAAACCATGATCCTCTTTCTTTATGTCAAGTTCTCACGAATATTTATGTCAAAAGAACGGAGCAAAAAAAATCAAACTTCAGCAGTTCTGTAGGTTTGCTTTCATTATTCGACAGCTCAGTTTCATGCGCGGCCGTTCTTGATATTTCTCGATCGTTGACATTATCAACATGAAGCTGCGAGAATTTCTCTCATCAATGTTGAGAGCTATGCTCTGTTAGAAATTCCTTCCGTATTTGACTTCAAAGAAGCCCTTCAAACGAGGGTCCAAGAAAACTTAACCAGAATTTAATGGGGTACATTTTGTTTTATCTCCTTTTTAAATTGTTTAAATCGCGTTCTCAACTACCCACGGCAACTAAAACCTTTAATGGAAACCTGACAAAATTAACACAAAAGAAGGTTGGTTTTAAAGGCACTCTCGAAAGATTTTCTTTGCTATTATTATTTAACTAGACGAATCAGGAGATCCTTGAATTTGATTGAAATCAATCGGCGTGAACCTTCCATAGTTTTGGTTGTCGGGCATGTTGATAAAATGCTATTGTCTGATCAATCAAATAAAAAAGGGGACGATTCATTCATTCGTTGCTGAGGAAAACGCCCTCAAACCTATCACTTTAAAAGGAGCCGTTTACGGGAAGAGGGAAGATAATGGAACTGAGAAAGCGAAAAAAACGTATTTGTCTTCTGGTTTAAGGTTGTAAAACTCTAAAAGTAAATGGCAAAGTTAGTAACAGTTTTAATTGACGTCCGCCTGCCGCCATGTTTCTTGGGTTTTTTTCTGTTCCCTTCTAGCCAAGATGTACATGGGGCTAGATCTCTCTATTACTGGCATCTTCTAATCCCACAGCCAAGAAGACGCTCGCGCCAGAAACATGCTAATGGCCACATCAATACAAAATGGGAATTTAAAGTAAAAGTACCGAAAAAAGCATACACGCTATGAGGATGATTCAAGTTCTTTGATCCAGTTCGTGCTTCGGTCTTCGTCCCTCTAAACAACATTCCAAACGTATGTACTTCCGTAGTTCGCTGTGAAATTTCAAAATTTAATGCATCTACATGACATAATTTATCCAAAGTTCCACGACGACCAACGTGTTTCAAAGTCTCATTTTACCACAAGGGGAAATTTGACTTGGGCAATTATGCTCCTCTTATCTTGTTTATAGTTCATGTTCCATTAGGCTTCATTACTTAAAGGAAGGCCGCGACAAGTGAAAAACTCGTCTCAGGAACATGTTCCTTGAAAGGAAACTTTTTTCTCAACAAATAAATTTGTTATATGGTTTTTAATATAATTTTCAGCAGTATATCTGAGAGAATTCCTTTCAGATAGTTTTTGAAGTGTTCCCATTTTTCGCCATCCTTTTCTAAACTTCATTAGACGAATCAAAAGATGGCCGAAAACTTTTGTTTATGTAGTAAATCAATCGTACACTAGAAACCAACTGAAAAAACAATTACCTCGCAGATGTGCAGCAAAAATAAGGCAATTTCCTTCAATGGAAGAGTTATCTTTAATCATCTGATCAGCGGAGTAATTTTGTCAGAAATCAAAACAGTCGCGTTGCTATCTCGGTGAGATATACAGAACGTGTCGAATTGGTTACCGCGGTTTAGACTGCATGTCGACTGGTGAACTCGTTTTAAATTCCAAAGTTTTGCTCAGTTCGGCGTGTTATCAAGCGAATAAAGACATGCATTTCCTTTCAAAGTAAATACCTCAGTGGCAGAAATGGTGCCATGTAGTTTATTTCACCAGTTTCACTCATGTGATAACTTTGAATTAAACGGAAAGGCTTGTTGTGGCTTCACGTGGCATCAAGGAGAGAGGTAGCCAACACTTGTTTTTCAAAAGTGCCGAACAATGCTTTTGCTCTTGTTTTTTGATGATGATTTCTAAGTAGGTTATCATTAAGGGAAACCGACCCATCGAGCAGACAGATCCATAACACTTGTAAATATTTGGGGTCTTGTGTACGACAATTTTCCAAAGATATGAAAGAATTGTTTAGTTTAGCTAATTACTTAGCAGTGCTCCGTGAATGTACAGTTAATGACCAAAAGAAAGGATACCCTTCCACCTTGAATTATCAAGGACTTGTTAGTTCTAATTATTTTGAAGTTGGAAACAAATAATACGCCTTTGATTGAAATTGCGGAAAAGTTGTATTTCATGGTTAAAATTGAATGGGGTCAAAACAAACTCAACAGTTTCTTCAGCCCTCGAATCCTTTAATACGTGTTATCTCCTTTATGGACAATTTCATTAGCTTTTCATATCCATCTCGAGCAACTTTTTAAGAGGATATATTTGGATTGTTTTTATTTCCTATTTGATATAATTTCAATCATACAATTGAGAGCTGATACATTTTCGAGGGAATGTATTAGCTTTCGTGTGCCTAAACAGTTATCATGCTGGCAGAAACCTGTTGCGTGGTGCAGAAGCCACGAAGCACTTTTAACTTTTTTGATATTATCAGTCGTCGTGATCTTGATCAAAAGACGTTCATATTTGTGAGCGATTGAAACACGTTGATTGTTATAGAAAATAGGCATAAACGGACCAGTAACGAATCAAAATGCAACATGTCTCCATGTTCGTAAGAATTCAACTTGGTGCGCTTGGAATTCTGGGACTGGGTTGGCTCCTTCGATCTCAAGCGCACGAAGCTTGACGAATCTACTCTTGTTTGGTAAAATTAACAAAAAATTTCATCCCTTTCCATACTTATGTCCGTGGCGTAATTTGGCAGTAAAGTTAGTCCAACTGCCTTGTTCATCATCGTAACTATTCGAGTTCTTGCCATCCTCTAGATCGGAAATTTGCGTTGTGTTGGAGTGATGGTTATAAGGCTGTTGAAACAGTAATGCATAAACCTCTGAATCGTCATTACATATTAAGTCTTTAGGTTTGACTGCGATGGAACTGAAACGAAACTATGTTGCAACCCTATCGCAACTGACTGTTTTGCCTTGAGCTGACATGAGCGAAATCGTCCGACTAAGGGCTCATGAATCAGACTGACCAACTCTCAGGTAGGTGCTTCATGTATGAAGATCACGAATTTCCTTTTAGCGTGTAACTTGCAACCCTTTTCCTTGGAACAAATTGGGGATTTTAGGACACCAATTTATGCCCAAATATGGACAAGAATAAGATCGGAGCTGCACGCGCGGGAAAATGCACCAGCTACCGTTACATCCAAATAAGGAAATTTTTAAACTAAAAAAACCCCAGCTCTGAACCAGCAAGGACTTGAGAGATCATGCGAAAAAACATTTGCTCGGTCCGTAAGGCATCTGGATTTGCGTAGGGGAAATCGTGAGTCCCAAAATCAAGATTGTTTATCAATGAATAACTGAACAAGTGATGTTGGCCTGTATTGAACTACAGCATTCCAGTCTCTGAAGAATAACAAATAAAAGAGAAGCGAGAAACATTGGCTTCTGGGCTGACATGTTGATAATTTTCGAGTTCCCTCACAACTTCTTTTCACCACAAGTTTAAGTGTGCCCTCTGAGCATCTGACAGCTTTGTAATACCAAAGTTCACTGAAGTTAATCGCCCTGTTCAGCGGGGTTAGTGTTTGAATGGGAGACCAAAACAATATACCCCTCATAAAACAGAAGCATCGGACCGAAAATACTATGAACGCTAACAAATGCGAACTCAGCAAGGTACATATTTTGTTAGCTTGCTTTATGCAAAACAAGAACATCATTCTAAAAGCTTATTCTACGCAAAAAGTAGCTTCTGGAGGTAATTTTGAGAGTGGAAATCAAGGTTACGCGGCAGACGGCAAATACAAACTCACGATTTAATTCAGTTAACACACCAGGAAGACGCTAACCTCATTTTGACAAGAAAATGCTTTACTATTGCCATAAAAAAACTATCCAATTAAGCTCGCATATCATAAAACATGATGAATTCATTAAGGCCACCTCTTCCAGCGAACAATTTTTTGAAACAAACTACATATTTGCTACTAGAGGCAAAAAGCCCTTCTATTTCATTACGTGCGTGAAGAGAAGAAACTCAATCGTGTCAAATATGCGCAATATTGCAACAAACTAAATTTCAGGATCAAACCGTTTCCATGAAGAACCCTTTCCTTGAATAATGAAGCACAAAATACACGACAAGCTTTCTTTCAAATAATTCTTGGCTGTTACATTTCCAATTATTTTTTTTACCTGAAGACTGTGCAGAGTTGATCACAGATCCACGTAAGGTGTTCGATTCGTTCAATCGTTCTCTGTCTTTGTTGAACCCATAAGTGACCAGAGAATTTTCCATTTGGTTTCAGTGTTCTACATAACAGCACACTTGGTTAAATATTACTTCAGGTAAATACAGCTCACTTTGATTTCGGCTCGACGGGCGATTGTTGTCGAAGTCCATTACCCGTCGCTTTTGAGATTCCAGGTGTTGGTTTTTCACCGCCTGCCTAGTTTATCCAACTGACTTTCCATTATTGAGCTTCATAAGGGTATAATTTATTCAAAGATCCACTAAAACGCCATTCGCGTTACATGACTTTCGACGCCATTGCAGGCTAAGTTAATGATTCTCCTGTGTCCACCAGAGAAATCTACGCATTTCCACTACCCTCTCGATCCTAAGAAAATACGCGCAGAGGGCTCTATGCACAAAGACACCACTTACCAGGGGAGTGACAGGCAAGACTTTTACCGACACGGAAAATAAAATAAAATAAAAAAATCTACCCATTTTCCGACTGGGATTGCCATACGGCAACCCCTTGTAAAAATATTAAATATTTTTAAATATCATCGTAGCGACTTGCAAAGCATCTGTTTTCTGGTTTTCATTGGAATCAATGCCGTTAACAACGGTTTTAAATGTAAACAAATATCCACGATCGCACTTAACCCTATCACTGAGTCAGGGACTGTGGAGTTCGGACTACGGAATTGAAACTGGATATTTACCAAGATATTGTTACTGTGTAACATAAAAAAAAACCCACTGAAATACTGTGAACTTAAAGGAAGTTGGCTAAAAATCCTTCAAACAAAGTGTAGGCTACCTGTAGCCTCTTCTTATTCTGATGCATCGCGCTTGCGACCAGGATGCATTGCGCAACGCCAGAAGGCATTGAGCTATGAGGGAGCCTCGCTTTGAGTAGGGGTCACAAAACACAGTAACGAACGATTTATCAAACACTTAATCGTAAATATTGCATGCATGCGATATGTCTTGTTCTTTCGCTTGTGATAATGCATTGTTATTTGTTTGTGATCTTTTTGTACTTTTCTGAGAAGATCGAAGTAACATTATCTATCAGAAAATTCAATTTATTCCGCATTTCTACCGTTTTAATCAGATACATTTTTTAAATTTATCTAACATATTCTTTTAACATAACCTAGAACGCTGTTTTCAATTGTTAATGATCAATTTCAAATGCACTTTCACAGTTCGTCTTTCAGTGGACAGGCAAACAGAAGGTCAGTATTTTGAAGTTGGGCAATGAAATTACCCGCTTCGCTTTAAATTGCCTTATTTTTTACTTTGTAATCTTGAAATTCTCGATTCGTTCAAAAAGCAAAAATATCTGCAGCAGTTTCGTGTCCTTGGGCTAAACTTTTAGTATAGAACACTAATGCTCACAGCACTCAAATTCATGCAAACCGAAATTGGGATAAGGGTTAGCCGTGTTAGGCTTTTTTGCATGCGATTGACTTGATCTGGTTGATCCTATCGCGCTCGCCCCGCTTGGCTCATAAAGCGCCTGTCATGCAGGCTAGGTTGATCCCGGCTGTAAAGCGTTGGGTTTGTTTGGGAATATTGACCTTGCTGTTGCCGGGTATTCTACAGTTACTCCCTTTGGTCACGCTGTCTTTTATGTAGTTCACAATCAATGAGAGAAAAGACAAATGTCCTCGTCCAATTACAACACCAAGGATGACTCTTTCCCAACTGACACTGAATGAGTATGTGAGTGATTTCTTTTAACATTTGACACAGTTCTTATTACAAGCAAGGGGTGTGATAAGGCTTATGGATGTCTTCCTTATCATAGAATTCTACAAAGTCCAAGCATTTGTAGATACAACGCAGCAATTTCTCTTCACTTTTTACAAAAACACTGAGTGTTGGTCCAATCGGAACCTTCTGCAAGATGAGCCATTGTTGTTGACTGTGGAGATAAATTAGAAAATGGTTATTTTTAGCCGCGAAGATAGACACTTTTAATAATTGCATGCTTCCGCCAACGTTTTCTTTGCTATTTTTGTTTTATCATCACGGAAACAGGATGCCTGCACTGCGCTTAAACAATTCCTTCGGTGTTATTTTTCAAATCTAGTTTGCTTTCTCGCAAATAATGCTTGACTTTCTTTATCGTTTCCCTCGGTTCTGATTGATCTGTGGGGTTTTGTCCACCGAGTAAAGGTGAAGTTTCTCTCTCTGTCTCGATAGATGCCTTGGTGAAGGTGCTGGGTTTCAATTTATCTCGTGATCAGGGGTTACATCTCAACATCGAAAAAGGTAAATTTAACCTGTCTACTTTGTGATGCGGCCATTGTTTGCGTAGAGGGTTATCTTTCCACGTGACCACAATTTTCCGTTTTTGCATGCTTTCTGTCCGCACCTATCTGGGCACAATTTTTTTTTCCTGCTGTTCTCTTGTTAATTGCCCTAAACCCTGTCTTCAAGTCTTTAACGGAAACTTCAGCTGTGAGAATTTCGTCTGAAATCTGATTTCGAGTTCTTCCTTTCTTCCGCATAGCAGTGTTTGTTTTCAGTGCCCCCAAACTGAATTCATATAAGGTATTAGAGGGAATTCAAAGGTATACTCTAAGGTATTAGAGGGAATTCAAAGTTCGTTTATTGTCAGGTTGCTGCCTGGTTTGCCTCAAGTCCTCTATGATTGAGCTCGAGGTTTTATATTCAAATTCCAATTTTACCAACACCTGGGGCCCATGCTCACGTTCGTATCTTCTTGGGCAAGGAGTGAAAGTCATTACTGCTCTATGGAGCGGGATGGCACAGTGGTGTGAGGTGCACTCTCCTCCCACCAATGTGGCCCGGCTTCGATTCCCAGACTCGGCGTCATATGTGGGTTGAGCCTTTTTGGTTCTCTGCTCTGCACCGAGAGGTTTTTTCTCTGGGTAATCTGGTTTTCCCCCTCTCCTTAGAAATTATCCTATAATTTGAT
>NC_090877.1:17868858-17888858 GCF_036669935.1 Montipora foliosa | reverse complement strand
GCACCAGCTACGTTACATCCAAGTAAGGAAAATGTTAAACTCAGAAAACCCCAGTCTGAACCAGAGATAAACGCTTCCAGGTCATGAGCTTCCGACACTATTTAACAATTACTACACTCTCGCTTGTTGCATATGAGATGATAGATAGCCAACCATAGGCGAGTAGCGCTGAGTTGGCTATAATCATCTCATATCCGACAAGCGCGAGTGGAACAGTTGTTTTATTAAAAACGCCAACAAATTTATGGATAAATCGTTTCTACTTTATTTTGTAAAAACAAAAAAAACTGATGTTTGTAGAGCATGGTGTAATGGCTCATATACCATGATAACTAAGCCAATCAAAACTCTAGAATTGCATTATCCAATGATCAAGTTTTTAATAAATTTAGTTATTTATTTCTTACGGACGGTATCCTGAGAATCCATTAATATGATTGGTTGCTGGAGCGGGCAGATTTTTCCTATCTCTTCAACAGCAAGGAATAATTATTTTATTTAACACTGACCGGCAAAGCTGCGAATTTAATGAGCGAATTTTTAATTTGTCTCAATCGTTTTGAAACGGCTTTTTCTACATTTCGCCAAGTTCGTTGACTTTTGAAAGCGAAAATTCACAAAATGTAACAAAATGGCTGTTCATTTTATGGTACTTTATGAGGCAATGTATAAAATAATGACCTTCCCAGATTTTCCTGGTAGGTTCTCCTACCCTTTAAAAATATAATTTAGAAATAAATAAAAACGTTAATCACTGGCCTAGGTCGGTCCGTACAGGGAAAAAGTGTGTCCTCGATCTTGAGTACGGCCTCGAGCGGTACTCAATACCTCGGGAACATTTTTTCCCCTATACGGATCTTCCGAGCAGTTAATAACTTAGATATATATGACTCTTTTCGTCAATTCTGACTAGCTTCTTATGGCTGTCTTCTCATGGAACAATGTCTCTTGTGGCTAACAATTCCGGCCTATACGCGCTTTCCATGTTTTTGACATCTTAATATTATTATCACTAAAAATGCAAGAGCATCAGGACGACTAAGTTCTAATGGTGGAGAGGAAAAGCCCGGGGGGGGGGGGGTACTCGATGTATCCCTGGTTGGGGAGGTGCAGCGCGGCCCCTCATACCCTGACCCTGTTTAAGACAAATATCGCTGATTTTCCTACCCATTTTATGACAGAATTCCGATTTTTGATACCCTGTTTAAGACATTTAACCCAGTTTAAGACAAAAATTGATAAAATTGATAAATCGATACCCTGATTAAGACAAAAAATAATAAATTCGATACCCTGTTCAAGACAAAAATCCCGAAAAACATACCCTGGCTGGCCGCACGTCCCCATTGAGCCCTTATAAGGGAGTACCCCCCCCCCCCCCCCGGGAGGAAAAGCTTTTGCATTCTATCGCACAGATCGAAAGGCCCATTTTGATTTTAGAGTAAATACGTCCCTTTCAAATAAAGTGTTTCCCGGCCATGCCAAATTGTACTGCTGATCAAGAACCAATCGGCTATGGTATCACACAGCCTTTTTTCTGTTTTTTTTTTTTTTTACTTATATAGCTTACAGGAAACTAAGAGCGAACCAGCCAAAGAAAACATACAGCACTTGTGTTGTTTTCTATATTTTTCAATCACGTCACGCAGAAATTCAACTTTACTGAAAAAAGCAAAACACTCAAAAAGTCACGGTTTTGCCCGGAGCCCTTTATTTGGAGAAGAGAATTCCTCCCGAAGAAAGTTTTACAAAGTAATGTTCTCACCAATGGCTTGGATAGCGCTGGATAGTACCACAATGACGTATTCCGGCAGTATCAAAATTAAACAATGCCAAATTTGTTGTGGATCAGAAAACGATCGGCAAAAAAAACAGCAATGGGAAGTTGTTTTCCGATCTTTTCATCAGACGTTTCCGTTGTAAACAGGCGAGTAACAAATATTTTCCAGTTGGCAGAGAAAGCGATTGAGTTAGAGAGGCCGGGTATCTCACGCTATTTTGATGTCATTGTAAAATGTCAAGTTATGTTAAATTTCGTTCGCAGGAGAGAACCAAAATCGAAATTAATGAGATTTAGAGCGGCGGAGCATGTCATATATTTATGGTGTTTCTGAACATTTTAAACGCCTATTTTCACTCTCATTTTTCCTATATTCGTTATTAAGAACTTAATTGGCACTCGGCGCCAGCTGAGAGAAACGGGGATCCGATCGGAAGTAGGACGTTTGTTTTCCAGACGGCCAGATCTTACGTCTACAGTGCGTACCTCCGACTTAATTATTCTTCCAACTGTTGTTTTGAAGGATGACAAACATACTATTAAAATGAAAGAGAATTCCTACGAAGCACTACACGTTTAAAATCCAGCAGGTTCTAAACATACACTGAAAGACGAAAAAAACAACCATTCTTTCTTTGTTAGAGTATTTTTTGGGTTGGTTGGCTTTGATGTCTTGGTGGGGGCAAATATCCCACGAGCTGGTGTTGCAAAAATGCGCTGCTTCTTAAAATTTATTTATTTTTCCTGAGTAAATCGCACTGTAAAGAATACCGTGACATTTCAAAGTTGCCAGGAATAATAAAACCTCGCTGTAAGCAGGAATCTTGTCTTCCGTGGTAATTTATGTATGAAGAGACACTTTTGGTGATCCCTCTTCCAAGGACGTTCGTAATGGGATCAGAATCTTGCGTATTTCCCGCAGCAAGCGAGGGCCAAGTCCATACGTATACGACAGACACATAGAGGTCGCCGGGCTACGTTGTAGGAAAGTGCTCTGCTGCTCCGTTAACTGGGATTACAAAAACAGACAGCTTAATTAATCTTTCGTATCGAAATTGGGTGCGCCGAAATGTCACGCTTCCTTCTTCTAGTGAGAACTCATAAATTTGTCGATAGATTCACATTTCCTATGTTTCAAAAACAATTTTGGCTGCGTGGAGATGATCGTACCAACAAGTGACAACTTTTGGGTTTTTAGGTTCTGACTAAATCATCACAACCAATATTTTCTCTGGCAGCCATTTTCTAATCCAATCAGGAACCAGCAACCTTTCCTTCCTGCGTTTGACACCCGCAGCCAGTGACACAGTTATGCGGTTTGATTGGTTTGATGTGTTTGTTGTCGGTGAAAGCGTTAATGGGATTACCTTAGTGTATGTCAAAGCGGCTGACTGACCCGTTGCCGCCAATCTGCAAGTCCAATGTGAATTTCCTGCTAACACAACCATTCAAGAGGTCCAATTTCCTGTAAGAGATCCAAGTTCTGCTCACGTGCCAATTTTATTTTTTGAAGCTGCTTCATCTTTTATGGATCTCTCAAACAAGCTTATTTCCGGTCTAAATATTATACATTACTTAATTCACTTTACCATTTATCAACATTCCGGCACTTCTAAACCCTTCACAGACTGCAGTTCTTCGCAAATTGAGCAACTGTTGAAAAACGTGGAAATAATCAACAGGGCTTCTTTTTTTGTTTCTCTATCGGCATTCATGCAAGGATACTTCTTTGCGGAAAATTTAAATGCGATTACAGCGGCGAGGATTTTGAAAAACAATACTGCATAGTTTTCTTTCATTAAGCTAAGTGGAAGAAATTCTTCTCTAGGTAATAATTTATGAAATCTAGTATCTTTTGTAACGCAAGTTTCTTTTATTTTTTCCATTTTAACGATCGCTTGCGCTTTATAAAAATGTAACATTCCCGAAACTAAAGCCACTTATTCTCACGTTGAAATCTTAAGGCCTTCTGTGACTGATGTGACTACCCCTCCGTTAAGTGTGAGTTACGGTCCATGTATTCAATCAGTATTGTGAAATTTGATGGCAATCATTGCGCTTTGATTACCTTGTAATAATTATTAAGTCGACGTTTTCTTTGACAGATCATTACAAATACCGTTCACAATGCCTTACATGCGTCGCCTTTTTCAAAAAGAGAATCTTCCGATGGTCACGAATCTGACAGGAAAGACAAACGATTCTGAAAGAGATCTCCGCAGTTCAATGTTGTTTGCTGAACGTTAATTTGTCCATAATTTATAATCTTCGTTAACTTTCAAAGATTCAGAATCGAGTTGATGCGGAGCGCCCTTCGACGAACCTCCTCAGCCTCTCATATCTCAGGGCGTTTCTTTTCTTTTTTTTTTTTATCAATTGCATGTTTAAGATGGGAAAACTTACGGACGTGTGCACGCTTGTGTGTGTTTGATCCATTTTTTCCTTCTTAACGTCGGTAGAGCTAGTTTCATTGTTTTGGAAATTATGCTACAAACTATGTAAGACATGCTCGGCTCTTTTGCGGTTTCGTTTTGGCCACTATGTAATCTAACATCACTGGTGCCAGAAATCAGAAAAAGAAACAGACACAATGTCGCAAGTTTAAAGCTCTCAAACTTGTCTGGAATTGAGAATTTGCAGTTTTTTTTTACAGATAATCAGATGTTTAGATTGTAAACACAGCACTGATCATGGCTAAACTTCGCTTTCAATGGCCTAAAGCCTGATCCAGCTCAAACCAGGCTCGGGTTTCTGGAGATGGTTCCAAAGACAAACACGACATCATTCATACGAATTCAAATTTAAGTTGTTTCACCTCAGTCTAGTCCCTGTACTCAATGTCACGCTTAAGTCTAACAGAAACGTCATGAATTAACAGTGAAACATGGTCTGCGATGAGACGAATGGCCTTAATCGATGCTTGTGGTCACGAGAACGTTGTCTAAAAATATTATTTCCCGTTAATTTTGCGATTACTCCATGTCGCTCGGCTTGGAAAGTGTGAATACACATCATCAAGAATAAAATTGATGAGAACGGTGTGGATATTTAGAAAGAAAATTGAAAGTTCATCGTCAGGTGCTCTCGTGCTCCACGTCGTTGTCAAGACGAGAACGGCAAAGAAATGTATCCGAATGTAAAACGCACGTGCAGGGCGTGCAGAACTATTGTTTTTGCTACTTAAACCTGTTGTTATGTTGCGTTCTTGTAGCCGTCGTCGTTGTCCTTGCTTAATAAGGATGATGATGACATCATTGTGATCATCGTCATCATCATCATGACTATAATTATTCAGGTTATTCAGTATTATTATTATTACTCATAATCATGGTATTAGAAGTCAACAATTGAAGACGACGAACAGAGCATCAGAGAATACTTGTCCCGACACGACATGGATCTTACAGGATGATGTTGCAGTTGAGTGATTTTTGAAGCTTGAGTCATCTTATTGAAAGGATTAATTAGGCACTGTGTAATTCCACTTTATTTCAAAACAGTGCGAGCTCAACATACCTGCGAGAGAAAAAATCTCGAAGTTTGAGAGGTTGAATCCTATGGTTAGTTTTCTTCATTAAAATAGTTTTCTCAAAATTGGAAAGAACCGAGGTCCATATCCAAACCTTCGTTGACTCATAAAACAAAGGATAAAGTGAAACGCTTGAACAAAAACAAAAAAATCGATGCGGGTTTGCGGAAAACAGCTCGCCTTTAAGTGTTGCATCGGCCATGACACAGTCTGTGATCACGCCAACGATTTTCAGTAGTTACATTATGAGGAGACACAGCTTTGTTGCAATAAAAAAGTGAAAACAGGAAATTGAGGTCGCGATCTGCGGTTAAACATCAGCCACAAGTGTGCCACAAATTCCGGATTAAGTCTTGCTGTGTTAGCGGAATTATCAAATACTGGTCCTAAAGATCAGTTAGGGACAGTAAAAAAAACAAATCAAACCCCCTTTCACAGTCACAGTCCTTGGTACACATAGAGCATTGATCTGTTAAGCTGCCTATTTGATGGCGAGTGGTGAATGAATGATTTTAAGGGGATTAGAAGACTTGTGTTTAAACAATTGCTTTCGATCACCACATCGCCATTCTCCATTTTAATTTAAAATGATTCTGATCTTTCAATAGCTTTCAAAAGTTCTTGTAATCTTATTACTTGATCATTGATGGTAATGTTATGGGATTTTTCACCAGTTAGCTATGTTTGGGTGACGGCTGAGACCCTCTTTGAGAAGCCCTAGTATATACATTTCTACATCAACACTCGGAATCTAGCTTTAGTTTAAGCTTACTAACTTATCTTGGAAACGATTCAAGATTTCTTTACTTAAATTTCAAACATATTTGGTTATAAAAATTTTGTTGACGGTGTTTACAAAAACCCGAGATCTTTGCGTTGAAAATGTCTGTGATTTCTAATTATTTGCATACTGTCCGTCTCCCTTGCATGAGACGCACATAAGGTGAATTCGCATGAAATGGAAAGAAAATGGCCAACAAGCCCGACGACGCGATTTTACACGAAGAAAATGTTATACATTCCTTTGTCTGCAAACTCAAAGACATCTAACAAATTGGGCTTAACAGGTCACTTCTTGAGTTTAAGCATAGCGATGAGGATAATCCACTGAATCCAGCAGAAAAAATGAAAGAAGAGGAAGGAAACCAGGTTTTTAGACGGATAGTCTGTCTGGTTGAGACGTGCGAACAGAGAGGGCCTGGGGAGTAAATTCCAGAATGATTATTAACCTCGGGTGGTAAAGACGTTCAATTTAACAATTTGCAGCCACATTTAGGAAGGATTCACGATTCAATTTGTGTTTGTAACGATCGCACAGTGCCGTTAAGCTCTTTTTGAAGAATGGCGCTGAAGTGGTATCGCAAAAAGCATGCTGTGACTTACTGGTGAAAATGACGCTTAAGCGATCAATTACGATCATTGCGAAAGGAATAACGGAGTCCACCCAAGCATACTGGGAAGACTCAAAGAGGGTTTTTAATGTATGAGAATAATACAATCCATCCTCCCTACAGCGTTTTTTGTTCTGTAACTGCAGTCCTATAGACTGCCAATTGTCCATACGCTTTATTCTTTTATCGATGAAAACGGTTATCCGTCAAACAGGGAGTGTATTTCATAGGGAGGCAGTTCGGAGGGAATAGAATGAACCGCGCTGAGAGGGAAAAAAGACACTGCGTGCCCTTTTTTTCTCCACTGACATCAAACGGCTTGCGACATAATCGAGCCTGCTTGGTAATCAAGCGGATTTGGAAGACATCGAGTGTTTTTTTCTATAAACCGAGAAGTGTCATGTCATAAAGTTGACACAAACTGGATCTCTCTTTTCTCTTTTTTTCCGTGCATTTTATCTTAGCACCACTCGTAAAGTGGAATGATCATTTTTGAAAAACGACATTGCACATTTAGCTGTGTGGATTTTTCAGTTGTTGTTGTTTTTTTTTTTTTTCAAGCAACCTCCATTCTTTACTCCACGCTTAATCTTGCAGGAGTTGCTCGAAAACAAACTTTGCGTGTTAAAGTAAGGAATCATTACAAGGGACTACTTAATCCCATAATGGCTGCCTGCTCAATTTATAGAGTAAATCATTCTGAATTTCACATTGGCGAGGAGATTTTGACGTTAAACGGTTAATCGGTCAAATTTAGGTGCTTTTATCACAAGATGGTGGAAACTCGTCTCGGAGTTGAAGAGACGTAGTGGATTAGCATTTTTAGGGGGGATCAAACTGTTGCTCACTGCTAACAGCATACGGTAGGCTTCCACTTCTGAAATTAAATGTTTATCAACCTTACTATGTTTTTGTCTTTTGAGGATTTATCGGGTTTCATTGATTGCTGGCAAGACTCAATAGTGAGTCTAAAGTTTGCCATTTATCTAAACTACGAAATTACGGCGACCTCGCATTTTTCAGTGACTATTTATGATGAACGAGAACATGTTGCATTTTCTGAACCAGCGAGTTTATAATAGGAATCTTATAGAAGCTGATAGATGGACAAAGGTGTTCATCAAGGACGCAATTAACTTGTTAACAAGAAAAAGAAAATTTTCTTAGTTATTTCATCAGTGTAGCACTTGACGGTTGCCAAAACGTCCTGCATCTACTGGCCTTTGCTCTCTCAACATACTTCATTCGGATGTCCCACTCTCGTAAGTTTCAAATGAATTTAAATCCCGCATAACCTCATCCTGTTTCCTTCCCTCTGTTTTGAAAACACATACATCTCGAAATAAAGTTATTTTCGGTTAGGTCGAGAGGTAACCGGGCGGAAAATGTAACCTGTGCCACAAGATCTGAAGCGGTATGTCTTCCAGTCTTAGTAAGTTAGTGGATCGAACGAACCGTTCTGCCATAGGACCTACGAACAAAACCTATCCCTGATCCAAAACCTCGGCTCAAACTATCTCTGTCCTAGCAAGATGTAAAGTCTGTGGCGTTTCAAAATAAGTCATGCAGATTTAAATTAACGAAAAGATCGGAATTCTGCTTTCGATTCTACCGATAGCATCTCGTAGTTCAGTTCAGCTTTCCATTTCCTTTGCGCGAATCAGTCGACCAAGTTGCAATGTAAACAGGTCACCTGGAGTAAAAGATTCATTAGGTGATCAGTGTTTGCCTTTTTAACTCGCATTTAAGTTGTCGTTTTTTTACATTGTTGAGCTCAAAGCATTTTACGGACGTCATTTCAACGTTTTCACTCGCGTATTTAGTTTTCACTTTCGAGTTTCAATTGTATCTCTTCGCATTCAGTCAATCTCGTTTTCATACATTCAAACTGAGCCACTGAGTTTCATAAGAATGATTGGAAATGGGGTTGAGGTCTGTAGATTGTACAGAAAGCATTACGACACGTCGTTACTGATCGTAGTTGAAGTTCTCCACAAACCGAACAGATTTTCATCATTATATGTTGTTTCTTAGCAGAACAGGGCATTAAAGAGTGTGTATGAAAGTGAAATGTTTTAATGATAAATGTACGCCATTCAACACCTGATTTATTAGAACCAGTGGAGTTTCCCTCGTCTGATCGTTGTTCGTTGCTGAAGCTCTGACAAAAGCTGAGCCGCTTTCCCTGTACTAGCGAGTTCTACAACTGATGGAACACTGGACAAGTTTGGTTAGTAAACAATTTCACGCATCATTCTATTCCTCTTTCCTGAAGCTTGGGTGGTCGGAAGAAAGTGACCAACCACAAAATGAACACAGGAAAGCGAAATGACACAAAATAACTTCAAAATCTCAAGATCCTCTGAGAGAACTAACTAAAAATAGCCTATTGCAAATGAAATAAACAGGGTATATACGCCCATGAACCTAGAGGACTTTATTTGAACGTTTTGTTTACAAAAATAATACCAGAACATCACTGCTTTACTTTGATAAGATCACAAGTTTGTCGAACAATGTCATGTTTGTTGCTTTTTCATTTGGTTTGCGCTGCTTGTCAAGCTCTGATAAACACGTTTTTGAAATGATTTAAAAGTGAATCGGCATGAAAGCGTCGATTCTCTAATTAGCCTCCTCAAAGTTTTGACTCCGCAAATGGGTCGTGTTTGTATTTCTGTGCAACTTTCTGGGAAACTTAATTTCACTGGTCCATTTAGACACTTTGCAACGAGGCTAACTTTACTGCGACATTTGTCAAACGTTCATCCAGTCAAATGGTTTCCTGAGCAGTATCTTCAAGCTGTAAGTTGTTGTGTTTGGTGTCGAAAATAAGCAACTTTACATTGAAGACTGGAAAATGGCCGGCTGACAAGGGTTCTTTTCCAAACGATTTTGATGTTCAGTTATGTGCAAAATGTTACATTGCAACACGTAATTTTGAAGACGTTTTGTAAAGTAAACAGACGAAACTTGGCGTTGAATCGAGTTCATTGGCCTAGAGAGACGGATTAATCCTAATAGCTTTTGTGTGAGCACTTCTCGGGTAAAATAATTAGGCACACATCTTAAAGGCTCTTATGAAAAGCAGAGCCTTTAATCTTGTTTTGAATTTGTCTACGTGCATGAAATGCTGTCACATTTTTATTTGAAATAAGTTTGGACCTTGCGAGTGAATTGAGGACCGAGCGTACTTCTACAATCAAACTCTTTTTTTCACACAGAAGGCTATTTGACAGCATTGGAGAGGAATTGTTCCAATATTCTGTAAATGCCTGAGTTAACTGACTCATTTTTCAGTTCTGTGTGAGTTGCTTGTTTTAAGTTTCCTTGAATCTCGCTTCATAAGATGTCAATGATAAAACTGATGAGACTTCGAACTGCTTTCAGAACTCCATCCGAGAATGCAGTATGCCAAAGATAAATACTCTTTAAGATCTACTCTTGGAGAAAATGACTAGCTCAAATAGGCAAATAAATTGTCTGCTCCAATTTTACATGATAACGACTGAATTTTAAATAAGACTGAGAAATTTGTAAGAAATGCCAATAAATAAACCTTTCTGAAGCCAAGACTGAACTGGACTAAATGTGTTTTACTCTGCCATTGTCCACTGGATGATTTTCTCGAAAATCAATGACATCGAAAAGTTATTAGTGATCAACATGAAATGCACAAAAGAGACGCTTTATATATGGCAGAATTCCAAATATTTTAAACTTAGATCTCACTCACTCCCAACTGATATTAACTGAAACAAACTCAAGACGGTCTATGACTGGAGGGAAAATAAATGTCTCGGGCGATAAGGCGACGTAAAATGCCGACGAGTAAATAGTTGAGAGTGTTTAAAACTCTTAGTGGAACTTCCATGACATTCCTTCCATGCAGACTTCGGAAAGACAGTTGTTCATAAACTTAATTAGACAACTAAAATCATACCTTCGAGAAAATGGCGAAGATTTCAATGAACTGGCTAATTAGCTTTAGTGGAAATGCAGAAGATTGATGCAGTTCATGCGAAAATGGTTAAACGGTAAATGACTTTGCCGTAATTTATCTAAACTAACAGAAAAATTTGAAATAGTTGAGGCATGATAACATGGTGCCTGAGACAATAACCTCTAAGCCCAGTCAATTCAACAAGATTAATTTAAACTAACTCAGCATCTGTAGTTTTGCGGCTTGGCGAGAGAATCCCTTGGCAAGCACTTTGTGTGTACCCTTTGTTTATTAAAATGTAAAAATTTTTACAAAAAAATATCTCGATGGACTTCGCTAAAGGGAAAATGCTGAATTTAAAATAATTTTCCTGGACCAACTGTAAAAAATTGAAATTTCATGCGTCACGCGACTTCAGACAAAATTTGCAAGATTATACGACTTAGTTGCAAAAGACACATTGAAACAAAACAATATACAATAACGGTAAAATTCGATTGACCTTAAGGTGAACACAAAACACGTCTTATTGATTTAATTCCCCCTGACATAAAATCGAGGGAAAAAATCGTACTTTGCGACTGAAGAAGTGGCCTGTAGTTTTTGACAGACGTACCATATCATGGGGACTAATTGAGGATCTTCGTAGGGCGCATCAGTTGTTCGTGTGGAACTTTCTATGTTTTCACAAACCCCCAGATAATTTCCAGTGTATTTCATGTTTTTACAAGGATTTTCTATGTGTAAGCGGATCTGAATGTGACGTTTCGATTTTGCCATTAGCTAGTCAATTGTTTGAAAGAATTAGAGGTCGAGGAATACATTCCAAAATCTTTGATTCAATATTTTCTTTTCCCCGTGCCGACTCAGTTGATGCTTGTTTTACATTTTTGGCACATACTTTCCAAACAGGTGACTTAGCGAACAAAAGCTTTAAAAGAAAAAACCAGCAATCCAATTTAAACCTTTTCATTCAGGATTTAACCCTGCAGAGTCTCAGCTCATGGATATTCTGCGGGAGTCACAAAATTTGATAGCCGAGTAAGCTCGTGTCGGGTAAAAAGAACAAGCGCCAGCTAAAATAACAGCTACCACAAACACTGAGCGTACTAAACCGCTTTTTGCTAAATGCTGGCTTTTTGGGCAGGCAATTGTTGAAACCAAATGTTTTGGAAACAATTTGACGAGTCAATCACTATTCAATTAGATACATGCGACTCAATGAATTCACTAAAAGCGTAGCGAGGATTTTTTTTGGAAATCTTTAATTAATTTAGTCGCTCAAGAGAATGAGCCCCAGCCAGGGAAATGACAAACTCCCAATTTCGTTGACTAAAGTTGTTTCCGAAATAATTATTTCAAACTCCGGAAATGGCCGAAGGAAATACAGCCGGACAATCTCTGCATATTCTTCATGCTGTATTGACTGTGAAGTTTCCCCTAAAATTGTTTGGCTTAATTTTTTTCGCTTTGCCTCCTCAAAACAGAATCGTATGATATCGGTGTATTTATTGAAATAATTTTTCTTTAGCATTTTTTCCAAAAGGACAACAATCTGTTTATCCCTTCCCTTATCAATATTTGCAGCACCGCGAAATGAAACGGTCGTAAATAGCAAAGATAATGTTTATTCAGTGAGCTAATTCGCACAATACAGACAAACGCAGTTGATAGGATTTTGGCATATTATTGTAAGAGTAACCCTGGAGCATAACGCCTTACTGAGAGGTCGGGGCACACCTCAAATAGTTTCGGGAAAAATTTTTAAATTCTTTTGGGTGAAAATTTTCGTTTGATTTGCTTTGTCTCAACCTCTGCACAACTCAAATTCGATCAGTTTGTGCTGGAGCTAACTAAAGAGACAGAGAAATGAAATGTTCTGCAAAAGATTTTTTTAAATTTTTCAATGTTGCTTTTAAGCAGCGAAATTTGTTACCAAAAACCTCCAAGTACCGGTTTTAAGAGCGAAGTAGAAAATACTATCTAGATTTCACCAGCGGTTTACAAGAGTTTCTTCTTCATGATTCCAGGCTTTGTTAACAACATGTACACTCCAAATTTGTGTATATGTAGATATGTTTTTTTTTATCGCAAACCAATTTGATACATAATCACCCAAACTCTCGACCTTTGAGGGATATTTTCACCTAGCTAAGAAACATTCTGTGCTATATATACACACAATACTTAACGCTACTCTTCAAAAGCGCATCTTAATGTCTTTCTTATCTTTAATAACGTCCTTGTGCAATTAGCAAAAGAATAACACAAACAGAAACATTTTGCGCTCTACTGCCATTAAGGCATTCAGCGCAGTAACTAAAGATCGATTATCGTGCTAGACAATTTGTTCAGTGGCCAAGTTTTGTCTCTCGCAAATAACCGCAAAAGACTGATGAATGCCACGAGTAAGATTGACCACACTAAGTGGTGCTCTTGATCGAATGCCATCTTTTAGTGTTTTTGTTTTTTAAACCTTGTAGCTTAAAGGCCGACAATTGAGGCAGTTACAATTCGAGTATAACCCATGTGAATTGGGCACAGTCCAGTAGGAACCGTAAGTCGCCAGTGATGGGTTTCTTGCGCTTTGGTTCATGGCCGAGCAGGCATTGCATAATCCATGAATTGAACCGTTGAAAGGTTCGCTTGAGAGGCTACGAAATCTTGTGGCAGGAAAACTCAGGCCACGAGGAGATCCTGTAATCTTTTTCGCCTCTAACAGAGCGGTTTTCTGCATAATGTTTTTGGGTACTAATACACTTGTCTTTTGGTTAGCTGAAAAAGCGTCTTTTCCGGCTTCTTCGTCTCTTTCTTCCTTGCTCTTTTTGCCCAAAATGTTGTCAATACTAAACGGATGGACGTCATCCGCAAATTCTTCTTGAAGGAATGGTTTTACAGTCTCCTCATCTTTTACATCTCCCCAAGACAGCTCCGCCGTAGTCCGACCCTTGTTTTCAATGTCGCTTGTCTTATTCTCTGGTTGTGACACGGCTAAATCTTCAGCGGCTCTTTGGGTCAATCCTTCATCTTGATCAAGGGAGATTTTGCTGAATTGTGAGCATCCGTTTGACTTCGAATCTGCGTCAGTGTCAACGGAGTTGGCTTCGACTTCGTCTTCGTCTTCCCCGTCCTCACCTTTTCCTCGATAATTCCTCTGTCTTCGTCGCCTTCTCCTAAAATTTCCTTCCTCAAACATTTCTTCGTATGACGGATCGAGACTCCAATAACATCCTTTTCCGGGATCCGAACGTTCGCGCGGAATCTTAACGAAGCATTTATTCAGTGACAAGTTATGTCGAATGCTGTTTTGCCAACCGCGTTTGTTCAAGCGGTAGTACGGGAAATTTTCCGTGATGAACTGATAAATCCCACTCAATGTTATTTTCTCGTTTGGTGCCTGTTTGATGGCCATCGAGATGAGAGCTACATAAGAGTACGGTGGCTTTGGGAGTGGCTCTTGTTCGCGAAAAAATATGCCTGCACCATGGCAGTTTAAAGGAAGGCCATTGCCGCTCCATTGCGGGTAAAATGCTGAAGGGTAACTTGACAGAGGCGGATGGAAAGACGGCTGGTAAAGATATGGAGACAAGTAACAACTACGATGCGATGGGAACATATTGTGTTTCCACTCGATGGCGCACGTTTTCTGCAATGACAAGTGAAGCGCGCGTTCGTTGTTTCTGAAGCCGTCCAAGAAGTTGCCGTAAAGAGGCTTGTGACACACTGAAGGAAATCCGCGCAGAGCGGCATTTTTATTTATGGACCACCGGCATTGTTTGTTTATAAGATAAGTACAGCTTTTGTGTCAAATTATTTATTTACAAACAATCCATAAGGACACAAAGACCACACATTCCCAGATAAGAGCGGAAATGAATCCCTTGGCACAAAAATCGCTCCTTACGAATTTTATTGATCCCCTTGACAAGTCTTCACGAAGTCACGAGACGGGTGTAACACTATTATAAATATTTACTTTGAAAATCGAGACCTGAGCTTTCATTTCACACGCACAAGATGGCTTAATTCAGCTTACAGGAAGCTTTGGGAAATATTAAAAATGAAACTTCGTTTATGGTTCCAGAGTTTGGTTTCGTATTTACTTCCGCAGAAAATAACATACCAGACTTGTTGTCCTTGGACATCATATACGAAAACATGGATCAGTTAGTTTTGTTCAGTGTAAGCATGGAAATCCAAAAAAAAGGAAATTAAGTGTCAGAGGTTCAAAGGACAACGCGTATTGTTTTTTCTGCCATTTCACCAGACGATGGGACGCCAAGATTTTTCTTTCGTTTATTTTTAATACCCACAGAATGGATTGACAAGAAAATGGTTTCGTTTTGAGTTTTGTTTTCTCAAAACAACATTTGGTTTGATCGTTAAATATAATAACAATGCAAACGAAAAGTTACCGTGGGTACAAAATGACTTTTCGTTTTGTCCAAATTTTCAAAATAGGAGTGTCTCAGAGTGAACAAAGTATACAGCCCTTCAAAACGTGAACGATCACAAATGCTTCATTTCTGTCTTTAGCAACTCATTGAATGTCCCGTTCCGTTGCTGAGCGAAAGAACTAATGCATTTTCTCCGCGGGAATCACGACCGAAACGTATTGTAAAAAGAGTGAACGGTTTAAGCAAGGTGCCTCGGGGAATATTATAGCTTGTTGACTCGGTATGGGGTTCGAGAGATGATGAGCAATAGATGAACCTTGATAAAGAAGAGAGTGCAATATTAGTCGAGATGATTTACGACAAAAGTCAACATTCCGCGGTGATCTAAACAAAATAATTCAACCAAACAGACAAATTTCAAACAGCGATAAAAATCTCCGCCACAATTTTCGGGGGATTTTGGTTCAAATGAGCTCTTGAGTTGAAAATAAGAACACTAAGGGATGAGTGAGAAGAAAATGTCAGCTTTTCTTTCTTCTCTTTTCAAAAAACAAAATCAAAGAAATTGTCATCGGGAGGCATCTAAATTAACACGCTATTACAGGATAATTTCTTTGTTTTTGAGCTTAATTTACGTACGGTCAGTTAAACAAAGGCATGTTTGGGGCTGAATAATCACGGTTTTATTCATTTCAGCTGCTTTTTGCAGACACCAGTCTTCAAAAGTTCATAAAACAATTTACTCCTGTTCTCTCTTCTTCACTACCCCCTCAGGGACATAAACGACGAATTTCACTCCCCAAAGTATAGACAAACAAGCGTCTTAAATGCTTGAAAATTGGGTTGAACTTATCATAAAGATGTCGCATTTAATTTAGTATGCCATGCCCTATAAATTATGACATTTCTTCATTTCTGTTAGTAATAAAACTTTACTTTATAGACTTTGCTAAAAAGAGAAAGAAAGAGAATGAATGATTTTACAAGGTTTTGATTTCACATAGTGACATATTGACTGAACCAGTACGAGCAAGATTCAGGAAGAAAAAAGAAACAAATGGGGAAAAATTAAAAAATAAATGTTAAAATTAGATTAATATTCCAAGTGACGGATTAAATATAGCATGAAAGTCTGCGATTCAAGGCCGCGTCTTGCTGGGGTGTGAGTGATCTGCAACCACTGTGACTTCTTCGCTTTTTAAGGTAGAAACCGGTTTATCCCTCAGGCAAAAGCACAGTCTTAAGAGAAAATTCAAAACCGATCCTTGAGGTATTGTTTTGACATAAGTATTTGCAAAGAAGGAAAATGAAACAAGATCATGATTAAACTTGACATGCTGCAAACTGTTCCATCACCTGAATTATCGACCCTAGCTCTTGTTATTTCCCCCAGGGGGGTTAATATATGAATGAAAGTTAAGGTAGTTCATCTGCGGATACGTTGTAAATTGAATTGAGAATGGTCATCGCGTTCATCAACTTGAATTGCGAAAAAGTGAGAATTATTTAGGAACAAAAACAACCTTGAATACCACTTGAACATTGTGCTCTAAACTTCTTCACTAACGGAGCTATCAAGTCACCTGAAAGCCAGACGATTTGGGAGGTTTTTCCCATTTTTGAATCGTATTGAATCGTTTACTCCTCAAGTTGCATCGACTGAGAGACTGGGTACTGCCTGGTACTGTTCATTAACACAAATGGCTTGATATTTTTTATCGCATGGTTAGAAAATCCAAGTCGCGTGACAATCGGGACTCCATCACATACCTCCGGGACCACCGTGCCATTGACGGCCAAGTCTTGCGTCCCGCTCCGAGCTCATCAACAGCATCAAGTTGTCAAAAAAAATCGTACTTAAGTTCATCTTTCCATTTCAGCTCGTCCCTGGCCTTGGTTTGTTTTCAGGGGTTTAATGTCGCTAGGGGACAATAGAAATGAGTTTCGGGCAGTGCCACTCCTCAGAATGACTTAAATAGCCTGGAATATTTTGCCTGCACAAACCCAGCCTGCGTAGTAGGCGGTTTGGTGAATTTTAGAAGCTTCTTTCCACCGGGGTTGACACTCGAAATTTTAAATGGCCACACAAAAAGAAAGCGACGGGGGAAGGGGGCGAGGAGAACGAGCGAGGAATCGCCTGCAATCAACTCCTTCTCCTCGGCCCCTCCCCCCTCGCGTTCTCGTTTGACTTCGGTCCAGGTTTTCACACGGCCATTTTCAAAACGATCACTTGAAAGTCAACCCTGTTGGAAAGAAATGTCTAAAATTCGCCAAACCGCCTGCTACGCAGGCTAGTACAAACCCTTTTGGCTTTCAAAATGATGGTTTCGTGTCTTTTTTATTACTGAACGCAAGGAATGAACAGTTATGGAAAATTTTTCCTACCCTCATAGCTTAGTCTGCATTTTTTCTCCATTTTTTTTCGTTCTGGTAGTTTTTATTGTAAACTAAATTCAGAGACTTCGCTTAGATTCTTTGAATTATTTCCATACCTACAAAACCGAAAAACACTTCCATAATATTTAGTTTCACTTTTTAATAATTTGAAAAGTGCATTTTTAGCTCCTAAACAAACTAGCTGTCAGTGATCTGTTAATCGACTTAATATTTTTGCTAGTTTCAACGTGTGATTTTGGATTCCAATGACGATTCACTGAAAAAAGTACTGTATGGTGACAGTGGTTCACTCGGGGAACTTGAACGAAGAAAACCAGATATTACGAAGCAATTGAAGTTTAAGAGGGGAGCAGTTTACTCGCAAACTGTCTCCTCATTATTCTCTCAGCCTGTTGCTTTTGCTTGAACCCTGAGTTGAAAAAAAACGACAACATTTAAAGGCAAAAGGAATGCAACAAAACAAACACTGGTTTGCAAAAACGTGCATAATCGTTGGGGGTCTCTCATGGCATCCTAATTTCCTTGTTGACTCAAACAATTTACTTTTGTTTTCTTGATTCCGGTTTTAGAAAGTCTATGCAGCTTACGAGAGGAGAAGAGGGCGTCGGTTACTGCTATACAACAACTTCATTCGCCACTTAGCATTTGGACGAAAATCCCAACAGGCGCCCGTTTCTCGAAAGTCCCGATAACTTTTCGGGTCCGAAAGGTCATTTACGAAACTGCCTTCCGCTTGTTTTGATAAGGTGGTCTTTGAACATGTTTTAAAGATAACAAAAGGAAAAATGATAGTAGAGTTTGTTGACTTAAACGTTCTCCGTTCTCAAGATATAAAGAGAATTATGACACCCGAAAAAGGCCCGAAAAGTTGCGGGATTTTCGTGAAACGTGCCCGAGGAGGCCCCAAGCGACTCGCGTTTTGGTTGTTACATTCCAGTTACCATTACACAGAGTGTAAACTGTAGCAGAAATACAAAATGGCTGCTTTTCAAGTCACAAAGTGTTTACGAACAAAGTCCTGTTTGATATCAAGAGCTAGGAGCTCTAATTCGTTGAGATGTAACGATCTGCTAAAAGTGGTTTCTTCTCTGCGAGGGTATGTTAAAATTACTTTGCATTTTCTCATCGCATTAGTTCTCGCCACCACAAGATACATTGATATTTTCGACCAATTGCTAGACTATTATGTAATCCAGAAAAGTAATCTGCAGGTTTAATTTGTTGACCTTGCATTCAGGCAATTACAATTCCATTACTTGTGAACTGTGGCATTTTCGTTTTTTTCGATTTATCGCTTTTGTCCTGTTACACTCACGACATCCGAAAAGGCAGACCGGTTGTATAAAAATTTGAAAGCCGAGTTTTGTATATTTAGGCGAGATGGCAGATAGCACAGACCAGAGGTCTTCATAATTTGCCATATCCAGTGAAAACCGAATTCCTTTATTCCTGGTTTTCTCAAGCGGTTTAATTGTAAGCTAAAGCAACGAACATGCATGCATTATATATTTGTTAATTAATCTAGACTTGTATCCTAGCAAAGCTGAAGTACTATAATCATATTGCCACTGATCATATTGCTTATTTTGCTTACACTGTAGTTATACTTGCATCAGTAGTGAAAACTAGCATTTAGTGTTTGATTAAGGATGGTATATTGATTTAGGAGCACTCATCTCGAGCCCTAAAAGTCAAAATTCTTTATTGAAATTTGTCACCATGTGCTCATACCTTTTCTCTACAACTTTTCCTGCTGTGGTCATTTCACACAGCACATTTGTAGACAACAGGATTCTAAGGAACTGTTTCATTGCTCACCATTTTTTAACACCATCAGTCATCCCAGTTCCATTTTTTGGGGGCGTACATGAGGAGAAATATCTTTGAAATCTAAGAAATAAATAAGGAAGTCATCACAAATACCCTAATATATAGGAAGAAACTAGGTTTTAATTGAATACTGTTTGAACTTTATACTACAGTTATGGAGTCATTAACTCATAGATGCCTGGGAGTTAGCCTGCAGTGCTGGCGGTTTTGGTGGTTTTCATCTTTTGAGTGTTTTGCCGCCATTTTGGATTTGCTGCAGACTGGGAGAATTGGGGCGAGAATGACAGACTGTCGGAGGATATTTTTCTTTCTCCCTCCCACTCTTGGTAAACTTTTTACCTCGCCCCAACTCTCCACTGTTTTTCTATTTCAAGATGGCGGCCTGAACATCCGATGGAAATATATATCCACTCGCCCCGCCAAAATCCGCCTGCACTGCAGGCTACCTGGGAGTAAGACTTAATAGATTTTACTCACATAATTAAGTAAAGTATGATTGTCTGGGTGAGTGTAGTCCTGAGAAGGACTATTTGAAATGACATTGACTGATGTTTTGACAACCTGAGCAGAAGTGATCTTCAGAGTCAAGTGATTTGTGTTAGTCGTCAGTAGATACTTAAAAAACTCCGGTCATAGATGTCATTAGTCAACTTATTCATGATGTTGTTGGTTGATTGTCAGTTGAGCCTAGATGTAATTGGCTGACTGAAGACTAAACAGTGATTGGTGCATTTAG